>NC_134551.1:49619101-49928426 GCF_025594145.1 Primulina tabacum
TCACATCAATTAATCACTAAATCATTTAAGATTAACAAGATAAATTTCTCAGGCCTTACATGACCCGTCTCACAGATGAAGATTCGTGAGATTATCTCACAAGAAACATACTATTCTTTTAGAATGGAAAATGACCAATTCAAAGAGGTTGAAAGACACAAGATATTAAAATTTTTGCTTAATGTATAAATCTTTTAAACATATAGTTTTAATTTAATTATCAATTCTTCCCTCTCGGGTTACGACTCGATTGTCCACAAAATCAAAATCAAAATCAAAATACTTGAAATGCATGGGAAGTTGGTTAGGAGTTGGTTAACAAATATAAGTTTGCGAAATATCCTCCTGCATGAACATGCAAATTCTTGAGTGTTGCTCTTCTTGAAACTAATCAACTCCAAAGCTCTCATGTCAACGTCCTTCTTCCTCCGCCGCCTCCTCCTTGTGGCAGCCATTATTACCACCAGTCTCAGTCTCATCTCGGTCACAGAAAGGGCTCCTCCACCCTCAAAGCCACCGTCCCAATCACCCTCTCATCCACCAGTAACACCACCTCCACCTCCAGTACCGCCACAAAACTCCACCTTGATACGGACGCCTCCGCCGCCCTCACCTCCGAGGCTGACACCGGTTGATACTCAAGAAAGTCAGATGAACAAGATAATCGACGCCCTAATCGGGGCCGGAGACTTTGCGGGTTGGGCTAACATGCTTTCTTCTACCGACCCTTCGTCTCTCCCACTCACCGCTACCCTGTTTATCCCAAGTAACGATGCCATTTCCCAGTTCCAGCTACCTTCCGCCACTGCTAACCCTTTTCTCATACCATATCACATAGTCCCGCAACGCCTAACTTTCTCCGATCTCAGACAATTCAAAACTCACACGCTCCTCCCAACTTTGCTGCCCTCCAAATACATTCTCATCACCAACAATTCTCCTTCAAATTTCACTGTTGATGACTCACAGATCATGCATCCCGATATCTTTGTGAACCCCGCATTCTCCCTGCATGGCATCAAGAACGTTCTTGATTACTCTCTCTACGGGAACAATGGTCTTCTTTCACCACCCAAGAAAAATAAAAAGAAGTCCCCAAGGCCTAAATCTTCGCCTGTAACACCAAAAGGTTCAAACAAGAATTTCTCGGGGGAGGTTATTGTTGATTTAATTAGCTCCAGCGCAGCATGCTCGTGCACCGAGTGTTTGGTTATCTTTTGTGTCATTTCCGCTGTTTTTGCTTCCAAGATCTATGAAGTTGCATCTTATAGAACATGAAGACAATAAGAACGCATCATCAATTCTTGATTTGTATGATAAAACATTTATATGATTCTTTTAAGTCAAATTGTTGAGTGTCATGTACGCATTTTATGGGTTAATATGATTTGTTTTCAGAATTTAATGTTCACTGAGATGAGATCTGTTAGCAAGTTCAATGACTTTAGATAGTTTCATTTATTTACCACAGCTATCGTTTTCTTCTGTGATGTGATGTGATGTTATTTAGTACATATTCAGTAAGAAGAAATTTACTAGCAGACAACCAGGCATAATAACAGGAGCCATATCAGCTCAATAGTTAGAATACAACTTTTGAAAATATTACAATCTAGATTCACGAATAAAATTGTTCTCTAATCCATACAAAAGTCAACAGCTGTCGGTTATTCAGAAGATACCGGGGGAAAAAATCATTTATAAAATCTGTATCAGCTAAACCAGGAACTTCCCCTTTTTACACCAAGGTTGAAAAGAATGACAATTGACTAAAAAGGGTTGCTTAACCCCAAAAATAATGGCGGAATGTTAAAGATTTGCTACTTCAATTATTTCTTTGTTGTATGGATCTCCTCTGTCAGTGTTTCAACAGCTACTCTCCATAGCTGACTTTTTGATTCTTGGCACAATATTCTGTGCAGTACTTCCATCTCTTCAGAATCAGCTTTCCTCAATAGCCTTCTGAATATAGGCCGTATTTCATCATCAGACAAAAAATTATCACTACCTAGAGTTAACCTGTCGGAAGTTTCCTGCAAGGCCGAGTCAGTTGCATAGCTATCTGTTATTTTTTCTCCTTCACCGGACCTTGTTTCTGAAGACTTCTGAGTTAAGAGCTTGTGATTCCAGTATTTAACGCAACAGTGATGAGTATCCTGAGCCTCAATAGCCTGAATATACTCTAATTAGCATTTTCTTAACTAATCAAATTAACACAGTAGCCATATTATTTCTTGGTTGAGTTCTCAACAAAGGGTACAAAAAAAACGAGAAGCCAGATTTACCTGAATGATAGATGAAGAAAGAAATCCAAACATCTGAAAACCATTCACGCCACTAACAGGCTGCAATGGAGGCAATCCTTGCTTTCCTAGGCATGCCTGCGTTGTAATTTCTTGATTAATTCTCTGAAGCACCATTTCCCAGCATCCCTGTGCTGACGTATTCGTAAAGCTCTCGTGCGGATACTCTTCTAGACTAACCTGGTAATCGAAAGTTTCTATCAGAATGGTTGTTGAAGCGAGAGTAACAAAAGGTAAGGTTCGTTTAAGACTTGGGGATCTAGGAAGATTACCTTGAATAGGGGGCCTAGTAGTCCACCATCCAGGATTTCTGATGTATAGGTACTCCTAATCATCGGATTCAAAACGTTAAAGAATTTTACCCGGCTTTTATATCCTGTAACAAGTCATTCATGACTTTGCATAAGAACCATGTAAATAATTATGAAAGCCAACACACCTTCAAAGAATTTTTGTTTATTCCGGACACATACCTTTCGAGAATATGAACGCCTTGTTGCACCACAGTTTTCCACAAACAACAGAACCCAAATTTATAGGTTCCACGCAGAAGTCAAGCCTCCCTTCAGAATCTGGCCCAAACTCAGAAATCTTGTTTGCTAAATGCTCCTCTGGATCGTTTTTCAAAGTGCTATTGAATGGAACACTAGAAGAAGGGCCTGTATTTCTTGAACCTAAAGGCTGACCATCATCTGAAGCCACATTTGATTCAGATGAGCAACAATCACTCCCCCTATTTATTCCTTCCTCTCTCTTGGGGTGGTGAACTCCATCTTCATCTTTCCCTCCATCTAGCTTGTCAAAATCATAGGTTTTATCAGTTAACAATGCCACCTGAAAGTATTTGGACGACCATATTTTGAGAGCATCTGTGCACTCTTCCAGTGCCTCGACCAATGTGTTCAGCTCATCAATGGTGTAACGGAGGATGAGAAATCTGTTGTCTGGTTCACAGCAACATATGAGATTTGCATGTTTAAGGCATGCGAATTTTTTGGAGGAACAATTGCAAGAAGCTGCAGATAGATGCAAGTCAAAAAAGCATGCAAAACATTCCCTCTCTATGTGCAGATCAAGATACTTTTCCATCTTCTGAAAGTTGGTAACCTGTGGAAGACGTTCGATTCTTTTCTTCTCTAAATGAACCCTCCTCTAAAATTCAAATAAAAGAGTAATAAGTATAATAGATACAAAGAAAGAATCAGACATGGATGTACATTCATTTTTTCCACTTTACCCTAATAGCCTCAGTAAGCTTCCCATCCTTTCCACAGACATTTTTCCATCTCAAGTTCTCTGGGTTTTCTTGCTTGAGAATGGAGATCTCCCAGAGAGCCTGGATAGCTTTCTGGGCTGCAGCCACCATCAGCTTATCATGTGACAATGACGTTTTGCGACACTGTTTGCTATACAGCTCAACTGCATTTAGTCCATGCTGTAGCCAATCCACGGGAGCCACATTTACAGCCTCTGCACAGTTAAAGCCACAGTTGAATCCACAGTGATAAGCTCTTGGAAAGGTGAGAACAAATTCCCCAGATTTCTGAAGAGCCCGATACACGGGTACACCTTCTGACTTCAAAACTGAAGGAGACAACTGAGTGACCTGTCACAAGTGGTCCTAAAGTCATACATGATGTAGCATAATATTATGATGATGCCAAAAAGAAAAGGACGCGGAGGATTATGATTTACCAATTCATTAAGTAAATTAGGTTGTTCTTCAAATAGATCTTTTAAGTGTTTCCTCATAGCATCCTCCAATGCCGAGGCATGACTTCCAGGAACCCCATACCAAATTTTTGGATCCCCCCAGTGGAGATAGTTCAGAGAGTAGAGATGGTGGTCTTCAACATGCTTTCGTAAGTAACATAAGAACGATCATATACATAAGAATCAGGTCGACATACAAAAGTAACTTCGCATAGATGACAAGTTACTGCAGAGAAAATAACTCACCCAACAAAATGATGAGAAGCACATTCCAATATAAAGCCATGGTACAACTACCCCAGAGATGTGCTCTTCAAAATTCAGAACCGAGCCCGGGAGAAGTGAGAAGTTATTCAAATTCCACCCTGAGTTCACATATTGATCTATCTTAGAGTCTGTTATTGACGATAATTCTTTAGGGAATCCACTCCCCAGTGTTTCATTTTCCAAATCAGCTCCATAGTATACCTATGGTTGTCACACAAAGTTAAATATTGTAAGCTTACTTGTACTAAAGAATCTGAAAAAAGGGTAAAAAACATGGTTAAATTTAGAGTTTCTCACCTCAACCTCATCCGTAGGCTCCTCGATGATCCTCCAATACTCTCCTTCAATGTCAGCAACAGATGGAAACCCCTTCTTAATCTGTCCAGTCTCACTAGAGCATTCTTGAGTTCTGTTGTGCAATCCAAAGTACGATTCTTTAAATTCCTCTGCAAATCTTTGAAAATCTTCGAGGGTAAAGTCTGGTCCCGATTGAAAACCAAACGTTTCGTCAGTATCACATGCAGCATATGATTCGGCACTCTCAGGATGAGCATGTCTCCTCGGTCTAGTGTTAAATAGCCTCCTCTTTTTTCTCTTTGGCTTTAGTTTTTTCTTCATGGGTTCTCTATTCTGAAGGAGATCTACTTGCTGAATTCTTGTAGAAAATGTCGTGTTCTTCCAGACTTTCTGATCTTTTAGGGGACAAGGAGGATTCCAAGATGCAGGAGGCACAATTTTGCAAATACCATATGCCTCAGCTGTGGACCTTATGCTCGCTATATAACCAAGTGTATCTTGGAACTCCTAAAAATTGAAGAATATTTCAACTTCATATCAGGGACAACAAGATAGTAACAGTATGATCTCTATTTTTTTAAAGAAAAAATGAACCTCAGCAGTTGGATAGAATACTGGAGCTTCTTCGAGTAAGGGTCTACATGCTTCAGCAGGAACCCATCTTGCAGATACCTGCTTCAGTAGACACAAATAGAATCATTTCAAAAATTTGTAAAACTAGGAAAACGAGTTATTCTAGCAAGCATAAATAAATTTCTCAAAAACAACTCAAACAATTATGGAAATGGTCATTCTGTCACTCTTGCACCTTTCCATTCAGTGGACTGCCTGGACTCTTTAGGCTGTCATCATTTTTCGGCATATTTCTGGAATGCTGCTCCTGGAAGAAAACTACTATGAGTATTTATCTATTAATACATATTCTAAAGAAACTGAGCCATGAAAAAGCAAAGCCCGAGTAAACGGGGAAATTTGAGAGTGGAAAACAATATGTAAATATAAAATGATTCATCAGGGTAAATTCTGCATGATTCAGGCGATAAAGCAAACCTTCATTCTCATGATGATTCAGTTCCTAGTTGATGCATATGTTAGGAGCATAGTCGTGCTGATGTGTGGTTCAGAGACTTCAGACCTTCCCGTAAGAATGGAACTATAGAACCTATATGCGGAACCGTTCTTGAACAAAACTAATCTTGTTGAGAAATCTGAAACAATAATAAATTAATTTCATGTTCTAATGGAGATTGTTAACTCAAAAGAAATCATTTTTCAGACACCGTATTGATAATCAAGCAAAATGCATATGGCTGAAAGAGAACATATGAGGAAAAAACCAAACACATGATCTCACTGAAACAGGGACTGAAATTTAGCTTTAGCAAATCTCAACCTTAACAATACCTATTCACTAATAACTCCCGATATTGATATGTTATGTCTAATTATCAACTACCTGCCTTCTATTTTCCACTGTTAGAGAAGAATGAAACGAATTTACCGTGAAGATCATTTTTTCCTGAGAAATTCAACATGGTTGACAAGAAAACACGGATTATAAGCTGAATACAGAATAACTCGAGCAGTTTACACAACAAAACACACAGAACAATCAAACGCTGAAGACATGTGTTGCCTTTGTAATATACTATGCAGATTCTTGAATGACGAATGTGGCTGGAAGAGAAATCGGATTTGCACATACTATGAAACAAAGCAACTATGTATTAGATTGGTAAACATAATTAATTACCAAGAAGTAATACAAATCAACTGACCCCCAAATCTTAGAAAATCTTTACACGTACATACAATTCTTGAAAATAAACGGAAACCAATTTGTAACTGTAAAGCCAAACAGTTTCTACTTGTTCTCCCATTCATTAATGCCCTAAGAATTTTCCAGAAATCTTCCCAGAAAATATCATAAATCGCATTAAGAAATAATGAAGACTAATTATCCAAGATCCTCCAGCCTAAAGGTAATTTCCACGAATCCCAGTATTAACACGCAGATAAAAATACCTTTTATACTCAAATAAAAGGATGAAAAAATCAAATCTTGAAAGAACGATTAAATATTTATAGAGTCGACAATAACATAAAAGGTGGGGGAATATAAAAAGCAACTTGACCAACAAAGAAAATGACATTCAAATTTAATGATGGAAAGTAAAAACAAAAGGAGATTCGCAGGATTATATTTACTGCGGGGACGTTGACAAGCATTCAAGAAGATGAAAATATGAATGCCAGGGTTACCTCAAAGCGACAGCTCAAGAATTCCACATTGTAACCCAATTGTTTTTCACTTGAAAAGTATGGCAAAACAGAGTATTTATAATATTGTTATAGGGGAAATTGTTAAAACGAAATCGAGGAAGTTGGATAGTATACAGAGAGAGGAAGGAGGATAGGGTCCCTCTCACTTAAAAATCCTCGTGTGTGTGGGAAAAATCAAGAAACCGAATGGGAATCAAATTGAAAAGGACGGATCCACGAATCCTTAATTTAATGGGAAAAATAGAATGGTGCCCCCCGTTGTTTTCTTGATTTGCTACGTTAAAAGTACAATTTGGGTACAAAGATTCTCTAATGATTGGCATCGTGTTTCGTGCTCTGCTACCACCGTGAATAGAAAGAAAAAATATATAAAAATGAATATCACGTTATCATTTTCGAACTACATGTTAATAATGCGATGAAAGATGATTATCTTTTTTATTAGAAAAAGTGAAATTAATCTATTAAAATATATATTATATATATAACATTTATATATAAGAATAAAAAAATGTACATCAAATAGTGTGCCATTAAACATATTTTTGTATGGAAAATTAGAGATGTATTAAAATTAGAATTTCAGACATGAATATTGAGTAATGTGTCAGCAGAAATATTAGACATTCCGATGGCCCTTCGAACCATGAGGACTTTATGTGTTAGGCTCATGATCCAAAAGATAATATTCGGTAAGGGAAGAATATAAGATTGAAATTAGATTTTATGAACCACTTGCACATAGCTCGGATATACATTTAAAGAGGTGGTGGAAATTCCTTTGGGCTAGGTCGATCCATCCAAAAGTCCAAGTATTTTGGTGGCGCATTTTGCATAATATTATCCCGACATCAGTCGATCCTAATGTCTGACCACGTCCGTTAATTGGCAGATGCCCCCTTATGTCATTTCGGATATGATACAACAAGCAATGTGTTATTCTCTTGCCCCATAGTTAAAGTTTGGTGGAAGACATCTTGGTTTTCGCCCTTGTTGAAACAAGTACAATCTTTCGATATCTTAAGATAGATGAAGGATAAGCATAACGGATTTTGAACTATTCACTGTGAACACTATGCGATACGGGCTGAACAACTCAAACTCGTACATAGCCAAGGAAGCCACAAAAAGGGACTTAATGTAAATTGGAGTGAGTCACTGCTGCGAGACTTGCAAGAGGCCCAACAATCGAGCATGCTGGCTGGGAAAAATGATAATTCATGAAACTCATCGAAGACATGGACAACACATGTTAATGAGTTAAGACTAGATGTTAATGCAACTTATAATGAGAACATGACAACTTTTTATAGGAGTTGTTATACGAAACCATGAGAGCCAACCAGTGATAGCTTTCGGGAAAAAAAATTCGAAAGCCTCCCTCTATTGTCTATAGAGAACTGGCCACCATTGATATGTGAATGAAGATTGCACGAGAACATAATTTTCTTATCAATCAAATCATATCGGAGTCATGATTTGCAGTGTAAACATTAACTCAACTAGAAGAACTCAATTAGAAGAGGACCTTAACTATTTTGGCACCTATGCTTTATATATCAGATGATCTTTGATTCAGCATAGTGAAACTATTTTAAACCACATTCGGCGCACGAAAAATGCCTTTGCAAATTCAATGAGGTCTTTTGTTATTTCTCACATAACTTCATTTGTCTGAAAGCCCTATGATTTTTTTTATTAATTTGTAAATCTTGTAATCAATTATATTTCTCATCTCAGTGATATTACAAATTTTACAGTAAAAAAAATATTAGATATTCATCACACCCCATGTCGCTTTATTATGTAGTGTAGATATTAAATAATTGTGATCTATTTAAAATTGTTTATGTCAGACACTCTTTAAAAAAAACATCATTCGCTTGTTTTCATACAATTGGGAATTTGGACATCCAATGATAATCGAAAATAGTAAATATTAAAACAAAAATCTTCCCCCAAACATTATTTAAGTGGTACGGAATCAAGAAATTGTCGAGTTACAAGTATTTTATTTGTTCATTTTTAATATGTATAATTTAGTTTTTTTTTTACTCGAATAAGATTTCGAGTATTGCAGTCAAGAACTTACTACATGAGTGATAATATGTGACAGATTCTTTGCCTTATAAATATATATACTACCATATATTAATACTAGAGTAGATCTCTTGTGAGACGATCTCACGAATCTTTATCTGTGAGATGGGTCAACCATACCGATATTCACAATAAAAAGTAATACTCTTAGCATAAAAAGTAATATTTTTTCAAAGATGACTCAAATAAGAGATCCGTCTCACAAAATACGACCCGTGAGACCATCTCACACCAGTTTTTATCTTAATACTAATCAATTTGGTCCGTTAACAACGTACCAACATCTAATTATTATGTATATAATCTAGTACCCACTCATTTTTTTGCTAAGAGATCAAAATCGTAATTCTTTTATCCTTATCTTGACTTTTTTTAAAAGTTTATTCTCTTTTTAAAATTTGTACCATATAATCCGCCAAATCTTATGATTTGACTTTTGTTAAGGGTTTTTTTAATATTTTTTTTTTCATTTTGATCATGGGTATCTGAATTTTATTATTTGATTGTAATAGGATATAAATATGTATTCAAACAATAATGTATTCAAAGAATAATATCGAATTAAAAAAAGACAATATCTAGTAAGACTAAAAAATTCTTATTTTTCCATATCTATTAGAATTATAAGTAATTAAATAAAAAATTAAAATAACATATTAAAAAAATATTTTAAAAATAAAATTGCATGAGATACACTCAACATATAATATTAACTTAAACATAGGCAATGTGTGCCATGAAAATTAAGTATACTCTATACATACATACATACATATATATTGAATACCGATAAATTACATCGAGATTTATTTTCAAATCAGGCGGAAGACGATCAAACTAATTTTCATAAAAATCGATTAAATGTTTATTAAATAATTTGAAAGATATACAAGTTGAATGAGTAGAGATTTTTTTGGTCAAAGTATTTATCAAACAATTAGTATGCAATATTTTTGTAGTTTTGAAAGATATATAAAACGCTTCAACATTGCATCTAAAAATAGTAGCAATAGTAAATAAATGTGATAAATAAATAAACACAAATTTGTTTATTTATATTCAGAGATTAATAACTCTTACGTCACCCTCTTCTTCCACTTGGTAAGGTATCACTAAAAGACTTTGATTTATATAACTTATTGTATAAATTCATTTCAACTTAAGACTTATCAATTGCCTAATTGAAACGTCTAACATACTCGACTGTAAGTCGTAACCTCACAATCCGCATAATATCTAACGTCTCTTATGTCAATACTACAAACATAATATTTAATATCTTTGTGTGAAGACTATCACTCAACTATTCATTGAAACTCAACTTTCTTTTGTGTGATTGATTAATGTGTGTGAGGATTTGGCCATTTACCATGTATAAATATTTCATACGTATCCTCACACATTATGCTTGCTCTAATTATAGCTAATTTTCTTCATATATATTGCTCATGTTTTGAATCACCTTCAAAAACTTGTATTTGATCTTCAAGATATTGTATATATAGTCTTCAAAAATAATATATATGTTAGACATAAGAATATGACCGTTTGAGAAGACTTTGGATAGTTTCTGGTATTAAAATGGTATTTCCACCTTGATGGCTAATTTCCCGAGCCTGACTGATTTTGAGGTCCGCTGTTAGTTAGGCTCGTCGGTTAGGTTGTTCCATCAGCTAGATTGGTCTTTGTTGAGCCTCGATGATTTCATCACATGCAGAACCAACAATTTTATCGTGGTTTATCAGCTTTTTAAAATCTGCTTCAGACTTCGACTTGTGAAGATGATTTGTAGATCATTGTCTTATCTTCGTAAAGCATTTTCAGTTTGCCCAAATTCGAGTTTCAGCTTTAATCTTGAATTTACAACTTCACACTTGAGTAAATATGTTAAAAACACAATAAAAAGCTTTTTTCATCAAAATCAAGATTGTAAATATTTTTAAACTCAACTGTCTCCTCTTTTTTTATGTAAATTAACAAGTCATATTTTAAAACAATTTAAGTACAAAATTTTATTTCATCAACATTTAAAATCAATCTTCTCTTTAAAATCATAATTAGCCATCCTTCTATACTTTTGAAAGTTTGAAATCGATAAATATATGAGGATAACTAACCGATATAAATATTTTCAAAAGGTTTGAATGATATGTAAGTTGAATGAATATAAACATTTTTGGTTGAAACTATTCATCAAACACTTATACAATATTTTGGTATTTGAAAGACACATAAAATGCTCAAAAAATGCATCTAAAAATAATAACAATAGTAAATAAATACGATAAATAAATAGATACAAATTTGTTTATGGATGTTCGGAGATTAACAGCTCCTACGTCACACCTTATATTACTTAAGAATGTATCACCGAAAGACTTTGATTTATACAACTCATCGTCCAAACTCATTTCAACTTATGACTTATCTATTGCCTAATTGAAACTCATATCATACTCGAACATTTTCGGTATACCGACATTTTTTCGGTATACCGACAAAATTTTCGGTGTCGGTACAGTACCGGTATGAACTTTTTCCATACCGAAAATTCGGTATACCGAATGTGCGGTATACCGAAATTTCGGTATCGGTATCAGTATGAAATTTTTCCATACCGATATTTTCGGTACGGTATACGGTACCGTAGTTCGGTACGGTATACCGTACCGTACCCACCCCTAATATAGACTGCTCATGCTTTAAATCTCCTTCAAAACTTGTATTTGATCTTCAAGATGTATATATATCATTTAAGAGTGATATATACATTAGACACATGAATATGACCGTTTGAGAATATTTTGGACAGTTTTTGCATTAAAACAGTCATTTTCGCCTTGCTGACCACTATTCCCAAGCCTAACTGATTTTGAGGCCCGCTGTCAATTAGGTTTGTCAGTTAGGTTGCTCCATCAACTAGGTTGAGCCTCGCTGATTCATCTTATGCAGAACCAGCAACTTCATCATGTTTTATCTGTCTTTTAAACTTCGAGTCAAACTTTGACTTGTGAAGATAATTTGTAGATCATCGTATTAGCTTTGTAATGTGTACTGAATTATTCTATTCTAATAATGGAGCTGATTGGACTGATCAAAATACGACAACTGCTCATATTTTACTTATCTTTGTTGATATGCCAAACTGATGAGCTTTGTTATCATCAGTTTGCCTAGATAACATCCGATTTAGCCCAATTGACATGAAGGACGACTTGTCCCAAATTGAGTTTTCTTTTTGGTTGCTTTGGCAGCTAGTCATTTTCATCATCGAGCCATAAGATATCATCAAAATTTTCAACTTACCATATTTTCAGTCTGGCTAAATTCGAGTTTCATCTTCTATTTTGAGTAAATATGTTAGACACACAATAAAAAATTTTACTATCATCAAAATCAAGATTGTTAGTGTTTCTAAACTCAATATCATTAAATAGAGAATAAAACAATAAAAATAATATTACTTAATAAAAAAATTAATAAAAGTATAAATAATAATGAACAATAAGAATATTAATGACAGCTCCCATAATTACTGCAATATAATAAATGTACTATTTTTATATTAAATTGAGCAAATATTTCACTAATTTATACTAAACATTCGTAATTTGTCAATGTACTATTAATAATATAAATAAATATTTATCAAAGTAAATCAAATTGTAAAAATCATCATATGAAAAATATTTATGATTTTAATAATTATACTAAATTTCCCATTTTTATAATTGTTTAAAAAATTTACACGTCAACCCAAAATTAAATTAAGATAAAAATGGTATTATAGAAGTATTTTAGGATTTTTAAATGATGTAAGGATATATAATAAAATTTTAATTAAGTATTAAAAATTGAGGTTTTAAATGGGTTAGTACAACTAATTTTCCAAAAATAAAAGATTTTATTATGCTCTATATAATTAAATGAGAAATCCTATAATAAATACTTTTGACTTTAAAAGACACCAAATTTTCTTCCCGAAATATCACTTCTCCAAAATATCTTAATTTCATCAAAATAGATAATAAGAGACGAAAACTCAAATATAAAAGATATGATAAAAATTTCTTAAATATAAATAAACTAGCCACAAAAAAAAAAAAAAACCAGAAACAAAAAGTTTACACTTGGTAACAAATTTTAGTATCTGCATGCATTAAAATCACTTGCATGATTTTGACAGGAAAATTGATACATACCCCATTGTCACTTAAAAATTTCACATGGTGTATTTAATATATGAGATTTAGTGGTTTTTAATTATTTTGTAGATTTAATATAGGAGATTTAATGGTTTTCAATTATTTTGTAGAATTTTATAGTATAAGGTATTCAATCAAAACTGTATGCTATATAGAAGTCTAGTGATATTCAAAACAAATTTTCATAATGTCTTTAAAAGTCAAGTGATATTAAACATTGAATTTTAAAAACATTCAAACGTTTATAGGTATTAAAATTTTCAATAGAATTTAGTAACTCCATAAAATTCATTAACGTACAAATATTAAAACCTAAGGTACAAATATAAATTGTCAAAAATTGTATTTAGTTCAACCCTGAAAAATTTAAATTGATTTTTAAAACTTCGAATTCATGCACAAGCTCTCTTTCTTTCTCTGTCTCTCCTCTCCTCTCCTCTCCTCTCATCTCATCTCATTAATCCTATATATTATTCACAATATATCTCAGTATACATATTCTCTTTTCATCTTCATATTTTTCATTTTTTTTGGCCGATTGCTCATTTACTCATTTTTTTTATAATAATTTGAAATCAAAACCAAAATTACTAATGTCATATGAATTTTTAAATTCTGGTATTATTTTGTGATTTTTAATTTATGATGTATATCAATCAATAATTGTAATATTCAATAAAAGATGATCCAAATTTTTTTAAATTCTTTTTATCAATTTCAATTAATAAAAGTCGTGGACACCAGTAGCTGATGTTCCGAGTATTCAGCATTGAGTCTACATTGATGTATTCGCATCCTATATTTTCCGTGCGTTCTTCTTCGGAGTTAAAAAATGATAATAACAAGAGCACCGTAATGCAAAAGCAAAATTATTTTTAGTAGATAACAGTATAATTGAAAGATAACAAAACAGATTGATGTCAAAGGTATACGAGAGATCGATGATCATGGAACATTGGTAAAAGAAACAATCTTCTTAGTTTTATTGCTGAGTCTGATGATGGAGGCAATGGTGATGATGATCATGAGTAGGAGGCCGAGCAAAGATGCAAGCATGGCTGCTCGTCCACGGTCGCAGAAGCTCTCGATTTTATCACATATCTTGTTCCACCGTGCGTGTGAATTCCCATCCCTACCCAGCTGCCCCATGAAAACCGCTGCGCTTTCGCCGCTGGAGACGAGAACCACGTTCATCTGGCCATAAGTAAGTTCATTATGGAAATAAGTAGCTGGTTTTTTTTAAGTATTTTAAGTGTTTTGCTGTACTAGGCATCATGTGTATATGCATATTACAAATTTCAATGAATTTTGTATATTCTGTGATGAAATGTATAATCAGAATGTGTTGAATAAATTTTAAAATAAAATTTGCATTCTATTACCAAGTCCAAGATTGCAATTGCCAAGGGTGCATGTCCCTTCAAACCAAACTTGTATCCAATAAAAGTGACCACCAACATCAGTAAGTTGTGGAGACTAGCGTTTCCATTGACAATCACAAAGAACCTATACAACAAAGTTATGAAATTTTTAGAAAATTGGAAGAAAAATGCTAATGAAAGAACCATTTAAAATTACTGCTTTATTGGTACGATGAAATCTTAATTTCAACCAGATGATAACAAGTATAAAAGTTAGTGGGACCAGAAACATACACAAATGCTGGAGTATCTTGAAATCTGGCCTTGAGAGTAGCTTCAATAGACGTGGTTCCAATCGTAGCCACGAGTACTTTCTTGGTTTCTTTGTTAAGCGCCATTACCAGGGTGGCTGATAATGTTGCAAGAAATGCTAGCAATCTCAACAAGGGAACTACCCAATCCACCCTTGAGCTAGGGGTCGGTGTCGGTTCTTGACCGGAACCAACCTCAGGTCTTTCAACTCCTTCGGAAGCCATTATGAATATTAGATAGATGAGAATGTAGACGAGACATAAATGTATTTAAAGATCCAATTTATTTGACATCTGATTTTTCTCTCTTTTTTTGGGTCGTTTGGCTAGCTAATGCTCACTTGCCTGTTTGTTGTATTAGTTGTTGGGAAAAGTGACAAAGGGGATACATGATTAGGTGACTCTTGATTGGAAAAAGGTATGATACGCCACTGGATTCTTCCACCATACAAGATTTGCAGCAATTTGTATTTAACTATATTTTCTGAGAAAAGGCCATGTTTCGGTTTTGCAGGCATTACCAATAAAATAACCCACAAATCAAATACATAATCATGTTTGATTTTACCTAAACACACACACGTTAGATTCATCTTGAAAATAGTAATTGATTCACAAAACGTCTTCAATAATACCAAGCCTATATATGTTTTCGCCCTAATCCTTCCGTTGTATGGATTTAACGTTCTCAATTATAGCATGCCTAGCACGGTCCCTTTTTTTAATTAAAAAAAGCACATAACCAATTCATAATTTTTTTACGTTTAAGTGGATATGTGGTGACATTTTGTTGTTTTCTGAAAGCCAAACCTCAATGCTACTTCACTCTGCTAAGTTGCTGATACAAATCAAATTCTTCAGTAACATAATTACATAGAGATGTAGATTCAAAAGTTCCATAAGCTCACCCATATAGAACAGAAATTTCACATATGACATAATCCCATATATATCGTAGCCAAAATATGCACAAGTTATCTCTATAAAACTTGGTTAGTTCTCCCACTTCATCGCCATCGCTACTATGTTGTCACTCCAACAACAACGTTGCTCACCTACAGCAATATAACAAATGACATAAGCCCAAGTGTGCAACAACGTATTGTAGATAATACAGCGAAGCAAAAATGAAATATATGACGAGCAATATGAAGAACTCACCAACTTGCCACTTTCATTAACTGTCATGGGATTCTGCACGACAACGGTTTGATTCTGAGAAGGGACTGTTACCTATAGCAGAAAAAGGAAGTTCAGAAAAATCACTCCCCAGTCAGACTTTGTTAAATTAGTGCAACACATGTATGAAAGATGACTCACCGAGGAAGGAGATGGCTTTGATGCTGGTAAAGAATTCCCAATCTGAAGGGATTACCTTGTGTAATCCATCTGCATAAGATATGATTAAAAAACAATAATATAAATATTAACTTCAGAATTTGGGAGAACCAGGAACTACGAATAGTATCAGAGGCTAATCACTTGGTTATTTAGTTTGCTTAAAGATAAATGAGGGACCAGTTACCGCAAAAAATCCAATAACTTGTAAGTTGTTAAACATGTTTCCCCACAATTCAACTCACTCCGACTATCTAGAAGTATGAATATTTTTTTCAACTCTTTTCCAATATAAATAGTACAACTATCCATTTACTACAGCATATTAGTTGTCAATTTCTTGCGGATAGCAACAGCAATCCTGTAGAGAGACACGCGGGAGAGGAGAAGGATCAAGTATCAGCCGTCAGCTTCAGGGAGATAGTAGAATTTAAATGATAACTGCACACAGAACATAGGAAATATAGTGGTGAAGGGTTACCGACATTGACATTTATAATATAGTGGCAGATCGAACATTTAACTGATGGAGCTCCAGCTGGATACATCAGCGTAATGCGACAGTTTCCACAATTGACATGAGCAACGTGATTAGGCATTGGTGCCGTTGCTGCAAATAAATAATATCGAGCTAATCGGCAAATGAGAAGGAAAAACTAGGATATCTAAATCCATGGTCATATACATCAGCGAGGAACCAACATTCGAAAAGAAGGATTCTGTTGCAGCAAAGAAAGAAAATTTTCGATGGGGCTGATGTTTAAATAACAAGAGGATTGAGCATTTGTGATGAAATTACAATTCATGAAATTGGTACCAGGTACGAGGTTCACCGTATGACAGCAAGAGCATCTGACACTGGTAGCCCCCAGTGCATGCATGAGTAAGGTCAAGCATCCTCCACATATTGATTGTGCCATATCCATGCCTGCGCGTGCAAAAAATGACTCGGCCCACGTTGCATATCACGAAACAGCGTAACATATTCAGGTGCAGTGTCAAATACACCAGTTAGCAGTAAGTAAGTTAGTAAGCAATTAGCAATTAGTTAGAAAGCGGTTATTAGTATTAGAGCTATTAATATACAAGACAAATAGCTTTTGTATTCATTCGTTTATTTCCAGATTACATTCAATATATCAAAGAACTCTCGGTTCGAGAGATTCAATAGCTTCACGTAATATGGTATCAGAGCTTCCGCATAAATCCTTCAATTTCTTTCATATCGTCCCAAATTCTTGAGCTAACGATTCGATGGCTCCCGGAAACACATCTGAAGTTCCTCGCACGCATGCTCCATCCGCCATTGATGATCCCCTGAGTCCCTACTTCCTGCATCACTCGGATAATCCAGGGCTCACACTGGTATCACAATCGCTTACCTGAGACAATTACCCGTCCTGGAGTAGAGCAATGAAGATTGCGCTTTCAGTCAAGAACAAGTTCGGTTTCGTTGATGGAACGATCGTCAAGCCTCCTGAGGTAGATTCAAATCTTCTCAATTTCTGGACTAGAAACAATAATATTGTAATATTTTGGATTCTGAATTCGGTATCTAAAGATATTTCGGCAAGTATTCTTTTCTCGGAGTCTGCTGCACACATTTGGGAAGATCTCAAAGAAAGATTTCAGCAAAGTAATGGACCAAGAATTTTTCAATTAAGGCGTGATTTAATCAATCTGTGTCAAGAACAACAATCCGTGAGTGTCTATTTCACGAAACTTAAAGCGATTTGGGAAGAATTGAATAACTTTCGTCCACTTTATAGTTGTGGAAGATGCACTTGTGAAGGAGTTAGGAAAATGGATGCATACTCCCAGATGGATTACATCATGACTTTTCTCATGGGTCTTAATGAATCTTTTGCTCAAATTCGCAGTCAAATTTTAATACTTGATCCCCTTCCTCCCATCAATCGTGTGTTCTCGCTGGTTGTTCAAGAAGAACGCCAGAGAGCAATTGGCTCACATCCTTCAATCCATAATCATGCAGGGGACATGGCATTTGCTCTCAAAACTAATCGGCCACAACGACATTCTCATGAACGAGGGCCCTCGAGGTTCGTTCGAGAAAGGCCATTTTGTACTAAGTGCAACATCAATGGACATACAATAGACACATGTTATAAAATCCATGGGTACCCACCAGGATTCAAGTTCAGAGGAAACACCATTAATCGGGCAAATGTGTTCAATGCAAATCAAGTGTCTGATTCACACAATTCCTCTGCTAGTACAGATGATGGTCCAAATCAGAATTTGTTTCAGAGTTTCAACACAAAGCAATTAAATCAGTTAAAGATAATGTTTGACCAACATATTTCTTCGGTTGATCAGAAGCACAGTCACCCCAATGAGCCAAGCAATGCTCCCACCACAGGTATATGTTTATCTACATATGCTCCTAATGATTTAGTCTCTTCATCATATTGGATTATTGATTCCGGAGCATCCCGACACATATGTTCCCATGCGTACTGGTTTAATTCACTCAAACCAGCTGGTGGTTCCATAATTACCCTACCCAATCACACAACCATTGAGGTTAAGTTTTGTGGTGATATTGAACTTGGTGAAAGTCTCATTCTTAAGGACGTTATGTTTGTACCAGATTTCAAGTTCAATCTTTTATCTGTCAGTGCACTCCTTGCTACTGCCAAATCAATGATCATCTTTTATCATGATTCATTCGTCATTCAGGAAGCATTAACGACGAAGACGATTGGCAAGGGTAGGAAACTAGAAGGGCTCTATGTGCTTGATACAAATTCAATCCATCAACATTGTTCTGTCAATCAAATATCAGCTGAAACGTGGCATAGCCGGCTTGGGCATCCTTCGGTTAGTGTCATGAATACACTAAAAGATCAATTACAGCGTAATATGCAAAATTTAGATAGATGTAAATCTTGCTACATTTGTCCATTAGCAAAACAAAAGAGACTTGCGTTTATATCACACCATAATATGGCTGCTTCTTCCTTTGATCTTGTGCATTGTGATATTTGGGGTCCATATAATGTTCCAACCATACATAATCAAAGATATTTCTTAACCTTGGTGGATGACTGCACACGGTTTACATGGATATTTCTCCTTCAATACAAGTCAGATGCACTCAAGGTTGTCTCAAAGTTTTGCATTATGGTTGAAACTCAATTTCTCAAGAAAATTAAAGCATTTCGCACTGATAATGCAAAAGAGCTTGAGTTTACCGAATTATTTCTTGAAAGAGGCATCATACATCAGTTTTCGTGTGTACAAACACCTCAACAAAATTCCGTAGTCGAAAGGAAGCATCAACATCTATTAAATGTTGCTCGAGCTCTATTATTTCAGTCCCATGTGGGGGTTAATCTATGGGGCGAATGTATCATGACAGCAACTTACTTAATCAATCGGGTACCATCTCCCACAAATCAAAACAAGTCTCCCTATGAACTACTATATCAGAAGTCGTTTGACTACTCATCTTTAAGAAATTTTGGTTGTTTAGCTTTTGCTTCTACTCTAGCTGCTCATCGGGACAAGCTATCACCTCGTGCTCGGGCTTGTGTTTTCTTAGGTTATCCTGCTGGTATTAAAGGGTACAAGTTACTTGATATCAAAAGTCATGAAATTTTTATTTCCCGGGATGTTATATTTCATGAAACAACATTCCCTTTTCTGTCCACTAACACAAATATCAACATTGATCCATTTGATGATGTGGTTCTGCCATTGTCTCATGATACATCAAATCTCGACACCTTGGTTCCTTCCATGGTCGAGGATCCACACTTACTTGAGTCCATCAATCATTCTTCGCCCATGGATCAAGCTACTATTCAACCAGTGTCAGTTCCTCTTCGAACTTCATCCAGAAACACACAGCCTCCATCATATCTTCGTGATTATCATTGCAATCTGATGCAGTCCAGCAACCTAATGCAGTCCAGCAGTTCTCTCACCTTTGAAGCTGTATATCCCTTGAGCTCTTGCCTTTCTTATGAATCTTTGTCTCATTCTTATCGCAATCTTGTCCTCAATGTGTCTTCACAATTTGAGCCACAATTCCATCATCAAGCTGTCGGTTTTCCTCAGTGGCGAGCAGCCATGCGTGATGAACTAGAAGCTATGGAGTCTAATCACACATGTTCAGTTGTCCCATTACCACATGGCAAACATTCCATCGGTTGTCGATGGGTTTTTAAGATTAAATACGCATCTAACGGGTTGATTGACAGACACAAGGCTCGCCTTGTAGCCAAAGGATATACACAACAGGAAGGTATTGACTTCTTTGAAACTTTTTCCCCTGTGGCAAAGCTAGCAACCGTCAAAGTGTTGTTAGCACTAGCTGCAAGTCAGAGTTGGAAACTTGCCCAATTGGATGTGAACAACGCATTTCTCAATGGTGATTTGTTGGAGGAAGTCTACATGGATTTGCCACTTGGCTACAATACACAAGTTTCACACACCGATTCATCCCAAAAACTTGTATGTAAGCTTCACAAATCAATTTACGGTCTTCGTCAAGCTTCTAGGCAGTGGTACTCTAAGTTTTCTACGGCGCTGCTTCAATCTGGATTCACACAATCTCAATTTGATCACACTCTGTTCACCAAAGGCACAGGCCACTCTTTTGTGGCACTTCTTGTATACGTAGATGACATCATAATTACATGTCCATCCTCAAGTATCATTCACTCATTAAAAGTGCTTCTCCAAGAACATTTTAAACTCAAGGATTTGGGTTCGTTAAAGTACTTTCTTGGTCTTGAAATCGCTCGGTCACAGGACGGCATTTGTCTATCACAACGACATTATGCCTTAAAGCTATTAGAGGACACGGGATTTTTGGCCAATAAGCCAGTTTCCACACCAATGGAACCACGACTTCGGCTAAACAATACTGATGGTGAGCTACTAGAGGATATTTCACAATACCGTAGGCTCATTGGACGGCTTCTCTATCTCACACTATCACGGCCAGACATTACATTTGCGGTTCACAAGCTTAGTCAATATGTTGCTAAGCCTCGCACGACTCATTTACATGATGTGCATCACATTTTGCGCTACCTAAAATCAGCCCCTGGTCAAGGAATTTTCTTCCCAACTTCATCTTCCACTCAGCTGAGAGCCTTCTCTGACGCTGATTGGGCCGCCTGTCTTGACACGAGGAAGTCACTCACAGGATTTTGTATCTTTCTTGGTGATGCTTTAATCTCCTGGAAGGCAAAGAAGCAAGCCACCGTTTCCAGGTCTTCTACCAAAGCTGAATACAGAGCATTGGCTAGCACCACCAGTGAAATCTCGTGGCTTATTCAATTGCTTCATGATTTCCACATTTCGCCACCGTCACCAGCAACCTTGTTCTGTGACAGTCAATCGGCAATACACATTGCCACTAATCCAGTGTTTCACGAACGAACAAAGCATATAGAAATCGATTGTCATTTTATTCGAGGACGAATCCTAGATGGATCTATCAAGTTACTGCCAGTTAGATCGAATTCTCAACTCGCGGACATGTTCACAAAGCCATTGTCGTCTCCCACATTATCCACTTTACTCTCCAAGATGTCCATCACTAACATTTATGGCACATCTTGAGGGGGGTGTATCAAATATACCAGTTAGCAGTAAGTAAGTTAGTAAGCAATTAGCAATTAGTTAGAAAGCGGTTATTAGTATTAGAGCTATTAATATACAAGACAAATAGCTTTTGTATTCATTCGTTTATTTCCAGATTACATTCAATATATCAAAGAACTCTCGGTTCGAGAGATTCAATAGCTTCACGTAATATGCAGTGCAATCAATATCCAACTCTTCCTTGCTAGTACAACCAAACAATCAAGGAGAAGAATCTAAAAAATTACCAGTTGGTGGCACAGGAGTAACCATATTGCATAATGTGCAGCGAACATTTGTTGCTCCTCTGGGATAAAGTAGGACAGTCCTACACCCACCGCACACAAGCTGGCTCTGCATATCTACAAAACTCAAATTTTTCAGGATAAAAATCAAACTTTTAAAGAGTAGCCATCATAAATCAGAGACTTGTAACTTCCAGCAATACATGATTCTCACACACCCCACCAAAACAGAAGAAGAGATTCATCCCAGGACATCACTATCTTAAAATTGTTCGATAATCTTGGTCAGAACATGAAAAATAACCTTTCTAGGAAACAAATTCGACAGGAGTAAATAGTTATTACCAACCCTAACCGAATCATTACACCTTGCAGGAGGAGATTAAAGAAAGGGAAATCGTCGATTCTCCAAATAAAAATCTGAATCAGATACCCCGCGATTTGATTAAATAGCTGATTTTCATCTTTCCGTTGAAATTTTCAGAAGATCGTGGCTGACACTTCTCTCTTGCACACATTGCCCGCGTCAACGTGTAAAGGATTGGGAACTGAATCTGTTCGATACTAACACATGGAGTTCATCGTATTTTTATTGTTTTTAACTTCATATAAGAACAAATGAGAATCGTTGGATTATCCCTTGCAGGCAACTTCCGCAGAGATAGCGATGACAAAATGGAGTTGGAGCTAGAATTCAAAAGGCTTGGCCATTAAACATGGTTTGCTACTGGCTTAACTAATAACTTTCGATGGGGAAATAATAAATAATAGATGCATCAATAAAAATCATCAGATCTCATAAAAATGTTTATACAATAAATATGATGTTTCAAAGTAAGCAATTGATTCCATAGTTTCAGTTATCATATCCGTCGAAGGGACGCCAGCCTTTTCTCGAGGTCTTCAACGTCAGTGGAAGCAGCAGAACTGGAAAAATTCACACAAAAAGCATTTACAACCACCTATATAAGAGTGTATCTTCAAGTATCATATAGCTTTGGGGTGGAGAAAGAGGTCCAACAAACGAAACAGAAGAGGTTGTTGTAGTGCTATATGATTGCAAATGGAAGAATCTAGAGACAGAAACGAGGATGATTTGTTAAAGAAAAAAAATGACGCATACCTGGGAGCATTTTTAGCTTCTTTCTTTGATGCGATACGCCCTTTTGGAGCTGAAGATAACTGTTACTCAAAGAAGGTGGTATTAGAGATCAGGGACTTTTTGTTTGTTATCGTTGTCTTTCTGTACTATTTGTGGCAAGAATTTGTGAGAAATAAACTGAAACAAACCTGTGATGCAATGTCGACACCAATCTCATCAAGCACCTGGTTGGTAAGTTCTTCGGTCTCGTCCTCAGCCTCATCTTTGTCTAACGTCTCATCGATCGCCTCTGACATCATTTCAATCTGAAAGGAAATTTTTGTTTATTCTCGTTATCTGATTGAAGAAAAGACCAAGCAAGAGATTAACCAGGTGAATTTATCTTGCAACATGATAGTTTCAGAAAATGCTCAAAACAAGGTGACTTAGGGCAAATGCAGGTGAATCCATGATTTGGAAGTTTGCCTGGCAAGAGATTAACCATGGCAAAGAGGGATATTGCAAACATATATTAACTGCAGTGAAAACTTTTCACCGAAGTCCCGAAAATTTATCTTGCAACATTGTCAGAAAATGCTCGAAACAAGTTTAAATTTTACCGTCAGGTCCATCTGCGCCGACTCTTTCTGGAATTCTTTGATCATTTTGGTTTGCTTTGCAGGTTCCATTTGCTAAAAGAAATGGAAAAATCAATTAATTCATCGAATATACGAATATCTCATCTTTTATTACTCTAAAACAGAAGCACAAGATCGGTAGAAACACCCCTACCTTGTTCATGGCAGTCATGGCTTTAGTTGCACCCTTCATACCAGTTGAAATTGAAGTACTAGCATACAAAGCCTACATATGTGGTAAAAATGTTAAGAACTCATAAGAAGTACAACAATACACCAAGATTGAAAGAGTGTGAATGATTTAATATTATTATTTCCAAGGTCGAGATTTTACCCAAGGTTATAACGATCACCTGAGTATGAGTTGCCACACCTCTGATCTGGGCACGACTCGCTTGCAAGTTTGTTATTTGCTGCCGCAGCCGAACTAATTGACGAGCTAAGATTTTGGTGGCAGCCTAGTTTGTCACCAAAACAGCAAGTTACTGCGATTTAGAGTTCAAAATGTACTATCCAAAGGCATAGTTTGTTGGGAAATTACCTCGAAGTGATGTCGATCACGATGATAATAGCACTCAAAAATGCGGAATAAAATAATCAACAAGAACACAAAGATTTACGTGGTTCACCCAAAATAGGCTACGTCCACGGAGCACTGCAACTTTTATAACCGGAAGAAATATTACAACAAGTGTATACATCAATACACTCAATATTTCTCACACTCCCAAACCCGAGTATACCGAGAAAATAATTTCTCTAACTCACACAAGAGAATTCCTGCACTCAAGAAAAAAATACACTCTTTTTTTCTATGCACTCTCTTTTTATCAAAGCTGAAAAGCTTTTGATTTTGGGATACAATAACTGAAGGAGTTGAGCTCTATTTATAACCAGAATTCTTAAGCCAAAACAGAAAATCTCCCGATGTGGGATTTTCATTTTCTGATTTTTAAATTCCGCGTGGGCCCCACCTCATTAAAAACTCACCTAACAATTCTCCCACTTGAAGACTTGATTTCAATCATGTCTTCACATCATCATTGCAGCAGCTCATATATCTCCATTTATACTTGCAGTCCGACTGAAGTTGAACACAACTTCAGTTTGTCAATGGTTACTGTCTTTGTGAGCATATCGGCTGGATTCTTACTTCTAGGAATCTTCTCCAGCATCAAGATTCCATCTTCCAGCACCGATCTGATGAAATGGTACCTAACCTGTATATGCTTTGTCCTAGCATGATAAACAGGATTTTTTGCTAAATGAATAGCACTCTGACTGTCACAGTGTAACGTGCTATCTTCAAGCTTCTGAACCAATTCTTCCTGAAAGGATCTCAACCATATCATCTCCCTGCTAGCTTCTGTAACTGCAACATACTCAGCCTCAGTAGTCGAAAGCGCAACAATCTTTTGCAGCTTAGACACCCAGCTTACAACTGTACCACCTAATGTGAACACATATCCAGTAATACTTTTCCTGCCATCCAGGTCACCATCCATATCGGCATCGACAAAACCCTGTAAGCCCAATTTTGACCTCCTGAAGCATAAAGAACAACTAGCAGTACCTGTCAAATACCTGAGAATCCACTTAACTGCTTCCCAGTGTTGCTTTCCTGGATTACTCATAAACCTGCTCACAACTCCCACTGCATGTGCTATGTCTGGTCTTGTACACACCATTGCATACATGAGGCTTCCGACAGCAGAAGCATAAGGAACCTTATTCATATAAGCCTTCTCCTGCTCCGTCGATGGTGATTGTGCTTTGGTTAGTTTGAAATGACTAGCCAAAAGAGTACTAACAGATTTAGCTTCATTCATATTAAATCTGTTAACCACCTTTTTCACGTACTCTTCTTGTGATAACTTCAAGAATCCATTCACCCTGTCTCTTAAGATCCCCATTCCAAGGATTTGCTTTGCAGCACCCAAATCCTTCATGGCAAATTCCTTTGATAAATCTTTTTTCAGTTTATCAATTTCTTCCAGACAAGCTCCAGCTATCAGCATATCATCTACATATTGCAGTAGTATGATATAAGAACCGTCAAACTTTTTCACATAACAGCAATGATCAGCTTGACACCTTAGGAAACCATTATTACTCATAAATCCGTCAAACTTCTTGTACCACTAGTCTTGGAGCTTGTTTGAGACCGTACAAGCTCTTCTGAAGTTTGCACACCATTCTCTCTTTTCCCCGTACTTTAAAGTCCTGTGGCTGCTTCATATAAATTTCTTCATCTAGGTCACCGTGAAGAAACGCATTCTTTACATCCAACTGCTCCAAATGTAAGTCTTCCTTCGCCACTAGTCCAAGTACAGTCCTGATAGTGATTAATTTAACCACCGGAGAGAAAATCTCGGTGTAATCAATGCCTTCCCGTTGTTGGAAGCCTTTTACAACAAGTCTTGCCTTGTACCGCTTGCTACCATCATGCTCTTCTTTTAACCGGTACACCCACTTGTTATGTAACGCTTTTTTGCCTTGCAAAAGTTCTGTCAACTCCCACGTCTGATTGGATGACAGTGAATCCATCTCATCTTCCATGGCCAACTCCCACTTGGTTAAATCATCATTTTGCATTGCCTCATCATAGGTCTCCTGTTCACCTTCGTCTGTCAGCAAAATATAGTGAAGTGCAGGGGAGTATCTCTCAGGTGGTCTGATGGTTCTCAAAGATCTCCTGAGTTCAAGCACCAGAGTTTGTGGGTCATCATCTTGTGCAGTTTCTTCTCCATCTTCCTGGTTACTGGTTTTCGATTCATTCACAGGAATATATGTCAATGGCACTTCATCAGTCTTCTTGACTTCAGGACATTCATCTCCAGCTCCAATGTCTGACTTGTCCTTGTACAGAAGCTGCTCATTAAAGATTACATCCATGCTCCGAATGATCTTCCGATTTTGGTCATCCCAGAAACGATAACCAAACTCATTATCTTCATAACCAATAAAGAAGCACTTCTTTGATTTCGGATCAAGTTTTGTTCTGCTTGCTGAATCAATATGAACATAGGATAGACATCCAAACACTTTCAAGAAAGAAAGGTTTACTTCTTTGCCGCTCCAAACCTCTTCGGGTATTTTGCAGTCAAGCGATATCGAAGGTCCTCTGTTGATCAAATATGCTGCAGTGTTAACAGCATCAGCCCAGAATGATGTTGGCAATCCAGAATGCAATCTCATGCTCCTTGCTCGTTCATTCAGGGTTCTGTTCATCCTTTCAGCTACACCATTCTGTTGAGGTGTACCGGGAATGGTTTTCTCCATCTTGATCCCGTTCTGTGCACAATATTTTTTAAACTCATCATCTTCATATTCTCCACCATTGTCAGACCGTAAGCACTTCACCTTCAAGTTGGTCTCATTTTCCACCATGGCTTTCCACCTTTTAAAGGTCTCGTAAACATCAGATTTATTTTTCAGAAAATAAACCCAAATTTTTCTACTCGAATCGTCAATGAATGTGACATAGTATCTCGAGCCTCCAAGGGATGTCACAGGAGATGGTCCCCATATATCAGTATGAACCAGCTCCAACTTTGCTGCTTTTGGTTCTCTACCGCCTTTTGAAAAGCTCACCTTCTTCTGCTTTCCAAGGATACAGCTTTCACATAGTTGGTGTTCAACAGTCTTTAATTCTGGTAGCTTTCCTTTTGACACCAACATCTTCATTCCCTTCTCACTCATATGTCCAAGTCTATAATGTCATAGACTTGAATTGGCTCCAGCATCCACAGCTGCTAATGTGTCTCTGCAACTGGAAGTCATATACAGTGTTCCAGTTTTCTTTCCTCGAGCAACAATCATGGCTCCTTTGTTCACTTTCCAGGAACCATCACCGAATGTCACATTGTGGCCTTCATCATCCAGCTGTCCCACCGAGATCAGATTGCGTGCCAATTTTGGTACATGTCTGAGTTTGTTGATTTTCCAGACAGATCCATTTGGCATTTTCATCCGTACATCACCCATACCAACAATTTCCAAGGGTTTTCCATCAGCCAGGAAAACTTTTCCGTAATCGCCAGCGATGTAATTATCAAATACATCGCGATCACCAGTGGTATGAAACGAAGCTCCCGAGTCCGTAACCCAAGAATCAACAGGGCTTTCCATGGATAATAGCAGAGCATCATGTACTTCCTCAGTGATAGCATTGGCATTATTCTTCGTTGATCTGCAGTTCTTTTTCAAGTGACCAGTTTCACCACAGCTCCAGCACTTCAAATTCTTTCAAAGTTGCTTTTGTCTTTTCCATTTCTTGATTTGGATCTACCGCGTCATCGGTTGGAACTCCTTTCACCACCTCTGTTATCAAGATTTAGAGCAGATCTCGATGATGTTGCTTCACCCGAGTCTTTCCTGCGAACTTCTTCAGCAATGATTAGATCTCTAACATCATTGAGTTGTAGTTTCCCTTTTCCAACAGAGTTGCTAACCGCTGCTCGTATCGGTTCACAATTGTCTGGATAAAGACGCCAGAAGAATAAGTGCACGAATCTCATCATCAAAATTAATTTCAACCGATGTTAGCTGAGAAACAATCGTGTTGAACTCAGTTGATGTGTTTAGCCACCGAAGCACCTTCACCCATTTTCAAGTTGAATAACTTTTTCATGAGATGTACTTTATTGTTTGCTGATGGCTTCTCGTACATGTCCGATAAAATGGACATCATCTCTTCTGTGGTTTTTGCCTCCGCCACGTTATGTGCCACGTTCTTCGTTAGGGTTAGTCGTATCACACCTAACACCTGTCGGTCAAGGAGCTCCCAATCATCATCCTCCATCTTTTCTGGTTTCTTTCCTGATAGAGGTTGATGCAGCTTCTTACTGTACAGATAATCTTTATCTGTAACCGCCAGAACGAAAAATCTGTTCCGTCGAACTTGTTGATTCTCGGTCCCAATCCATCACCTCCGACCATCGCTTCTCTAGCCTTAGCAAAAAATCTAAAAAATCTTTTCTGATGTGGAAGATCAGACGGAGCTGCAACCACAGAGCATACTCAGAATTTTAAGAATTTTCACAACAAGGCTCTGATACCAGTTGTTGGGAAATTACCCCGAAGTGATGCCGATCACGATGATAATAGCACCCAAAAATGCGAAATAAAATAATCAACAAGAACACAAAGATTTACGTGGTTCACCCAAAATAGGCTACGTCCACGGAGCACTGCAACTTTTATAACCGGAAGAAATATTACAACAAGTGTATACATCAATACACTCAATATTTCTCACACTCCCAAACCCGAGTATACCGAGAAAATAATTTCTCTAACTCACACAAGAGAATTCCCGCACTCAAGAAAAAAATACACTCTTTTTTTCTATGCACTCTCTTTTTATCAAAGCTGAAAATCTTTTGATTTTGGGATACAATAACTGAAGGAGTTGAGCTCTATTTATAACCAAATTCTTAAGTCAAAACAGAAAATCTCCCGATGTGGGATTTCATTTTCTGATTTTTAAATTTCGCGTGGGCCCCACCTCATTAAAAACCCACCTAACACAGTTAAGTGAAAAGGGGAGTCAAATTGAACATTTGAATTGAAATACGACAACTGTTTTTTGTGCACATTTGTTGGCATTTTCTCAGATTGTCTTCTGAAATTATATACATTGTGAAGAGTCCTTAAAAGAGTAGTAGAGCTACAGATAGACTAAATTAAACGACCGTGGAGCTACAATGATATCAAAGAAGATCACCATTTGAAGCATGCACCACCCAATCACAGGCAGTAACACCAAATTTAAACAAACTCGAAAGAACCAGAAATAAATTCATTAAAGCATACCCCATTTCCTGTTTTAGCTGTTTTCTTGATCTCTGCCACCAATATCCTTTCCTGAGTAGTGGACAATAATGAGATTTCCCATATGTACTGTGAACATAAATTGAAACAATGAAAATTGTTAGAAACATATATCACCAAGGGATAAGAGAATACCACCATTTGTAAAGATGAGATCTCGCCTTCGATCCCTGCGATTAACAAAAAAATCCCCCGAGAAACTTATGTGAATAAAAGAAAGGGATATTGCAGATGCAGCATGTTAAACATTTTTTACTCTTAAGCCCATATGCTAGCCAGAATGAATAGATTTGTGATTGTTGATTTGTTGGTGCTAGAACAATCTAGTCAACAGAACCTACTGCGAGATCAGTATTGTCAAAAAGGCTAAGCCCATTGGGTCAGCCAGCCTAACTCTTGACTCAAGGTGGGTTGGGCTAGTTAGGGAAATTCTCAACCCGTCTAATGGTGGGTTGTGGCACGTTGCAAACAATTCAATAGCCATGACTAATTTACCACACATTCATCAAGTGCATATCTTCCATTATGTTTTTTATGATCGACAACACTTCCAACAACAAAATCATGATCATTTATAAGCATATACAAAGTGTCATACCAAGCTCTATGAAATTGGTTATGTAAACCCATCCCATACCTATATCAGATTGATATGATGATATATAAACTAAATGTCAAACTTTGTTTCTATCAAATTGATTTAATTCATCTTGCATGAATTCTATCCAATTAGAATAACTTCATCAATCTTTTTTGGTTCAATCTCAGAGATAAAGACATCATGCTAAATTCATCAATTATCAGTTTTTAGTTCCTAAGGAGCAAAAAAGTTACCAATGACCAATTCAGTTGGATGATTTGTATTCGACTAGAAGAATGGTCCAAGAGGATTTGTATTAGCAGCTGAAACTTGATTTTGAACTAGATTAGCTTGATCTTGGACTAGATTATTTTGACCTGAGTAAGCTTGATCTCCTATATTGTCATTTCGATCTTTCAAGTTTATGTCAATAGCTTAATCAACTTGAATGCCTCTGGCTCATAGAGTGGATCATCTATTCTTTTGATCTGAATCTTATCATAACTTTCGGACTCAAGGTCAGTAGATTCCAGTCTGTTAATCAAATAATTTAATTTTGCATTTTGTGCAATAATAGTAGATTCATCAAAGACAATATGAACTTATTCTTCAACAGTTAAAGTTATATTATTGAACACGAGATAAGCTTTGCTAACGCAATAATATACTAAGAATATATTATCTTATTTAATATCAAAGACATATGAATATACTAAGAATATACCATTTTATTCAATATCAAAGACAATGAAATGATTTATACTGTTATTATGAATAAATAACTTACAATCAAATATACAAAAGTATGAGATTTCATGTTGATTGCGATTCCAGATCTCATGAGGTGTATTTCTGTTATTCTTGTTGATCATTAACATTTTCTAATGTAGCATACATTGTTTACGATTTCTGCCCAAGAACGTTGAGAAACAACTGATTCACCTAACATGGCTCAAACGTTGAGAAACCACGATGCATTCACTTGTTCTTCTGTTAAACATGCTGAGTAGTCTGAATTTCAGGCTCTATATGTTCATATTTTGTGTTGGATCTAACAAAATCTATGAATTTAGATTTGTATTTTTCCAGACACAACTGACTACTTGCTTTGGAAGAATTACAATCATTATTGTCAAATCCTAAGCATGTTCTTTCACCAGCTTGCTTTTGACCTATGCAACACGGACACCTTAACAAAATTTCTAAAGTACCGGACACGGATACGACATGCGGATACGCTTGTCGGATATGGAAAAATCCACGTCGTTGACTTTATTTTAATAATTGTCGTATCCCAGCCGTATCGTGTCTTATATTTTCAAAATTTGTCGTATCACCGTATCCGTAGTGTAATCGATACAATACCCATACCCGTACCAATATCCATGTAACATAGCTTTTGACCTTCATGCAATTTTTCAAGTGAAACAGAACACTTAGTCCAAGCGTTGACTAAATTGTTCAATCTCTGATTTTCAATCATGATAACTTGAACTTCATTAGCGTACTCACTTATGTCTTTAGATTGTTCAGCTCATCAGACTTAATGTTGTCAGATTTGCTGAACTTATATGTTATACTGCTCAATGAGGATAATACTCGCCTTGGTAGCACACTTGGACATGGAACTTCAACAACTCAATGTAAAAACAATATTTCTTAATGGAGAACTTGAAAAGATCATTTACATGGACCAACCAAAGGGATTCTTGACAGAAGAATCCAAGCAGAAGGTGTGCCTCTTGAAAAATATCACTTTATGGACTAAACAAAGCCAAAGACAATGGTACAAATGGTTTGATGAGTTTATGCTAAGAATAAACTTCGGGATGAGCAATTATGACAAGTGTGTTTGTAAGCAAATATCATATCCAAACTCTTAAACAATAACTAAGATTGGAATTTGAAATGAAGGAATTGGAACATGCCAAAAAGAATCCTAGGAATAGAAATTACGAGGAAAATGGATTGCAAGAGTTTGTTTCTAAGTCAAGGATCATATATAAAGAAAGTGCTCCAACTATTTAATATGCATGAGTCTAAGACAGTAAGCACGCTACTCGGCCAAAATTTTAAACTCTCAGTGGAACAGTCACCAACAAATGAGTAAGATAGGATGAAGATGATGCATATTCCATATGCAAGTGAAGTGAGAATCAAAACCTATGGGATGGTGCGTAGTCAACCAAACTTATCATAATCAATAAGCTTGATCTCCAGATTTATGGCTAACCCTGGACAGAGTCATTGGGAAACCTTAAAATGGACACTAAGGCATGACTGAGGTCTTCGCGGTCCAAGATTATCAAACCATCAGACCGTACATTACTTCAGTCAGAATGAGTCCCCGAGACCCAAGGACATTGGCTTCCGATCTTTCCATTTTTTTACACATCTCCTTTGTAAAATCTCCCAACTATATTTGAAAATGAATTAGTTATCCATAAATACGAACGTCTTTCCTCTCGACACTTCAGATGTAGGCTTGATGCTTAAGAATCAGCTGGGAAACACAACACAACTTCTTGAAGGGTATGTGGATTCAGATTTTGCGGAGAACTTAGATACTAGAAAGTCCCAAACATGCTATGTTTTCACTTTATTTGGTACTGACATCAGTTGAAAAGCCTCACCCATAACTTCTTGAAGGGTATGTGGATTCAGTTTTGCGGGGAACTTAGATACTAGAAAGTCTCATACATGCTATGTTTTCACTTTATTTGGTACTGACATCAGTTGAAAAGCCTCGCCCAATTGGTTGTAGCTTTATAAACAAATGAGGCCGAATACATAGCTATTACGGAGCCCATCAAGGAGACAATATAGTTGAAAAGTTTAACAGCAGAACTTGGAATTGAATAGGAGCAGGTTGTGGTGAATTGTGATAACCAAGTGGGATTATCAAAACACCAATATTCCACGAACGTTCTAAGCATGTTGATGTTAAGTTGCATTTTGTAAGGGACAACATCTCTTAAGGGGAGATAAAACTTAAGAAGATCGCAATGGATGACAACCCAACAGATATGCTAACAAAGTCACTGCCTCATGTCAAGTTTAAATATCGTTTGAACTTGATCGATACAGTGGTTCAGAAGGAGGAGGAAAATGAGAGTAGCCAAACTCGGAGACAAGGTGGAGAACTGTGAAGGAAATGTCTCCCAAGTTGGCATCTTTATTGAGGATAGCATAACATATTCTTTGAGTCTGGTACAGAAAATAACTTCCAGTGTCAACAGCTCTACAACTGGATGAGGAGGTCACTGAAGGCTTGTGTGAAAGAGACTGGACTTTGAGAAATCTTCAGAAACAGAGGAATTCAAGAGGGAAGAAAACAGGTATATGAGGGAAAAAAATTCTCAGATTGTATTTTCTATTCTTGAGTGTGAAAAATTTTGTAATTGTTTTTGTTCATCAATAAGAGTTGGTTATCCATAAATACGAATGTCTTTCCTCTCGACACTTCAGATGTAGGCTTGATGCTTAAGAATCAGCTGGGAGACACAACACAACTTCTTGAAGGGTATGTGGATTCAGATTTTGCGAGGAACTTAGATACTAGAAAGTCCCAAATATGCTAGATTTTCACTTTATTTGGTACTGACATCAGTTGAAAAGTCTCACCCACAACTTCTTGAAGGGTATGTGGATTCAGATTTTGCGGGGAACTTAAATACTAGAAAGTCCCGAAACATGCTATGCTTTCACTTTATTTGGTACTGACATCAGTTGAAAAGCCTCGCCCAATTGGTTGTTGCTTTATCAACAAATGAGGCCGAATACATAGCTATTACGGAGCCCATCAAGGAGACAATATGGTTGAAAAGTTTAACAGTAGAACTTGGAATTGAACATGAGCAGGTTGTGGTGAATTGTGATAACCAAGTGGGATTATCAATTCACCAATATTCCACGAACGTTCTAAGCATGTTGATGTAAAGTTGCATTTTGTAAGGGACAACATCTCTCAAGGAGAGATGAAACTTAAGAAGATCGCAATGGATGACAACCCATCAGATATGCTAACAAAGTCACTGCCTCAGGTCAAGTTTAAATACCATTTGAACTTGATCGATACAGTGGTTCAGATGGAGGAGGAAAATGATAGTAGCCAAACTCGGAGACAAGGTGGAGAACTGTGAAGGAAATGTCTCCCAAGTTGGCATCTTTATTCAGGATAGCATAACAGATTCTTTGAGTCTGGTACAGAAAATAACTTCCAGTGTCAACAGCTCTACAACTGGATGAGGAGGTCACTGAAGGCTTGTGAAAAGGACCGGACTTTGAGAAATCTTCAGAAACAGAGGAATTCAAGAGGGAAGAAAACAGGTATATAAGGGAAAAAAATTCTCAGATTGTATTTTCTATTCTTGAGTGTGAAAATCTTTGTAATTGTTTTTGTTCATCAATAAGAGTTGGTTATCCATAAATACGAACGTCTTTCCTCTCGACACTTCAGATGTAGGCTTGATGCTTAAGAATCAGCTTATAAACTAAAAGTCAAATAAAACTATTCATATATCTAAGAAAAATCACCTTATATTATCATAATTTATTAAATGTTTTTTTTATTAATGTAATCATTTTGAGTCTGTTTGATTTGAATTATTTTTATATATGATCGTGAATCAGTGGCACTTGTTATATATATTAGTATATTGAAGAACATTTTGTATAAGAAGACAATTATTTGTTTTGAGTGTATAATATCGGAAAAATTAGTAGATTTTTGAAAGGTTCATTGTGATATAGTAAAGTTAAAAAAAATAGCGATCCAATTATGTGGTTATTCGCCTACATAAATTATTTGAAAAACTATAGTGACTAAATATTTTTTAGAATTATTTTGCTTTTATGCATATATTTAAAATGTATTAATTTATTTGTTTTTTATTTTTAAAATTATAGTAGTAATTATTATTTGTACTATGAATAATCTATTATATATATTTTTATTAAAGTTGAAGACATTATAGTAATCACTTGGGAAGGACACCGATTTTTTCTTTCAACTTTACCTTTATATGATACTAATATTACACTTTTATTTTTTGTTTTTTTTCCAAAATTTCAACACACACTTTTATTTTTATTTTAACAATTCAAATATAAATTAGTCCTTGCCATAATTTGTCAAATTTAACTTTAATTTATCGATAATGATAAAAAAGACTAACACATACAAATTGAGTGTGCTGAATAACTGATGTGCTGTCGTTGTGCCACCAAACTTAAATTTCTACTCTCTAAATAAAATTAGTGTAATGGTGAGCAGGGTCGAATCCACACGGAACGGTGGGTGATTTCTTTCGAGTAAAAGTGCAAATAAAAGGGGGAATTTTTGGATATGAATTTAATAAAATACTAAACTAAATTTAACACTGCAAGAAGAAATAACTAATCAAGATGAATAACTAATGAAATGTAAATTAATATTACCAAGCTCGATTCAAGGGATTTCTACTATTCAATTGTATCACTGTTCATCGACTAACATATTATTTATTCATGCAGTTACAAGTAATTAACCTTAGAATTATAGGGATAGCCGCTAAAATCCTTGCGTTTTCCTAATTTAATTGACCAAACCCAGCATTCAGTCAAAACTTATCAATAATTAACTGGGCACGATAGCGTTCCATATTAATTAAAAATAGCATATTCGTTTTGTGAAAACAGTTAATCCTAAAATCTAACAACTGAGATAGCTGCAATTGATAGATCGAGTTTCGTTGATTTGTATAGATTAAATATGTTATGATAGCACAACACACCTAATCTATCGTTACTCATGTACCAATCGTTCATGACAATTACGGATCACTGAATTCATGGATAGCAGTAGAAAATTATATCTCGAATTAAATTGTCAGATTAACCGAGATACAAATTTCGTATAAATAAATTATAAATCAACAAATACTTGACAAAACACGAATATTAAATTAAAGTGCAAAAAATCTCACAGTGATAAATCGAAATAGTAAAAATATCCCTTGAATCAAAAATAAAACTTAGCCTAAAGATGTGGAGAGAAGTTGAGAGAAAATCCTTGAGCCCCTTGTTTCTTGTGCTTCACGTGAAATTTTTTTGGAGAGGAGAGTTGAGAATTCTCTTCCAATCTGATTCTTTTTATTCCTGTGTTGCGGCGGTCTTCTTCCAATTGAGTAGTAGGCTTTTGGGTCTTAAAAAAATTAAGCTAAAGAAGCCCATTAATTCTAATTAACCCTAAATTTTAAATATAAAATAATAGATAATATTTTATCTAGATTTTCCCTCCTTGCAATTTTTGGCAACTGAAATATCGTCACAAGGCGTGGCCACGCCTTATTCCAGGACTTCTTCTGGTTTGGTCATTCACTTTCAAACTCTATCTTGGAAACTTCAAATTTGATAAACATCACCTTTTTAATCAAATTTGCTCCAAGACCGCGAAAGTTCCTCCTACAATAAAATTACACAAAAATGTATCAATTAAACATATCGGAGGTTGAAATAACGGGAAATATGGAAATAAAAATACTAACTATTACGAGCCTATCAAAATCTCCCACACTTAAACGATGCTTGTCCTCAAGCATAAAATAGATAAACTCATTATCTCAATTTTTCGTCCTCCTTCTGCTTCCTCTACTTATACAAAACATTTTTCATGCAAGAAGATATTTTAATTTCAGAGCACCTCACAAAATAACATCATGAACAATCACTGCAATCAGAATGTGTAGAAATTAAAACGCATGGGATTTAACAACTCCTCACAAGATTCGCTCATTCTGCTCATTAGTGTCTAGGATATATATTAACAAACTCTCATGTCAAATGCATTGAAAACTTTTACCATAGGCTTGCAAATATATCACATCTTTCCACTAAATGAATGAATTAAAATACACAAACAAAAAGGGCTATAAATGGGTTATAACGTGGCTAGGGGTAAGGTAGGATAAAAGGGAACAATGAGCTATGAAATTAGAGAAACCATAACAAACTTTTCTCACACAAATAAAAATGTATCCAAAAACTCTTATATCTCATTATAACAATGGAGCATTTTTTTGTTTTTTTTTTCGGCTCTTTTTTTTTGTAGACGGTGACGATAAGGATTCGAGATTGACTAAATCCCAACAATTCACACTATTTTGGATTGAATGATGCTATTTGTGAAAAGTTTATATGATTCTCCAATTCAAGGTTCAAAAAAGGGGGATAACCAACAAAAAGGATTTATCAGGGCTTGTAATGTGGTTATTTTTATTCAAAGAAAAAAGGCTGAGGCTCAAACTTGGTTCACTAGGGGTCTATGAATCAGGGTAGGCTCAAAGAACGGCTCAGATGATGCGAAAGAAAATGGTTCGAACCTAATGCCCTTATCAGTTTTGTCTATGCACCTAATCCACCAAAAAGTGTTGACAAAGACATGTATAACAATGCAAGTTCTAGAAAAATTAACAATGCAATGACAACACACAATCAAAGAAAATGGAGCATGATATCATGATTGCTCATAGGCTCAAAGCTCACGAAAGAAAAAAGATATAGCAATTGTGTTAAATCACACACACTTGTCCTCTCTAACAATCATCAAGAGCAACTTATTCATACTGAAAAAGTGAGAATGCAAAAACATTTGCACGCAAAGAAAACATCATTTTTTTTATTCGCATCGGAGGCAATCAGGGTTCAGAAGAAAGAGATAACAAATGAACTAGGTGCTTGGAACTAACAACGTCACTATTTTTTAAAAAAAAATTAAAATGCAGAAAAATTAAATCAAAATACTAAAAATCGAATAAAAAAAATCAAAAATCCCAAAGTCAAGTCAAACTTCTCACCAGCACATCAAAAACTCCACACCTAAACTTGACATTATCCTCAATGACAAAAAATAGCTGCTCAACTAAAACGATAAAATAGTATGAAAAGATAGAGAACTCCTCTGAAAAATGTTGAGCATCGTAAAGAAGCATCATTTACTGCTGCGGTGGGGGAAATGGTGGATCGATGATAAAGCTATTGAGAGAAGATGTGAAAAGGAAAAGGGTGAGAACAAATAGTGTTAGATAAAAGAAAAGTAAATTTTTTTTTCAGAAGATGTTTTCGGACAGGGCGTGACCACGCCTTGTCAAAAGACATCTAAAGTGTTTAGGGCAAAAAAAAAATTTTTTTTGGGTGCAGAAGTGATATTCTTATAAGGCGTGATCACGTCTTGTTAGAAGACATCTTCTGCACAAAAAGATAACAAAAATTGGACTAATTGAAAAAATTAAAAATATAAGAACAAAAAATTTGGGTTGCCTCCCAAAAGCGCTTGATTTTTAGTCGTCCGCTTGACCCTCAAAAGCAATCATTCAAAGAGCGGCTGACTCCCAAAGTAAGTGTCATATGACACCATAAATGGGTCTTGGTTCCATGTGCCCTCAAGTTTGGCTTGATATACACCATAAATGGGTCTTGGTTCCATGTGCCCTCAAGTTTGGCTTGATATATACAATGTAAGCTCGTCTCCTCAACAAAACGTGACTTTAAGTAATTGGCATGAGATGAAAGTATCATCGTTGGCTCTTGAAGAACAAAATATGTTGAAATCGGCAATGGAGAAAGGCAAGGATCTCCTAGATGTATATATGATGATATTATCGACGAGCTCAAATCGATAGTCTCAAGAGCTTGTTCAACTCTCAACTTCATTGGTGCCTCATCTTCGTGTGATATTTCTTCCAAAACTTCTTCAGACTGAGGCTCAACATTTTCCTCATTCAATGCCACGCGCTTGTTTACCATGTCATTCAATCGACTTATGATTATTTCAAGACTATATCCCTCATCTTCTTGATGCTCGAAAGGTTGATATGTAAAATCAGATTGGCTAATTTGTGGAGTGTATTGGTGGCTCCAACTCTGCAGTGAAGGATCCCAATACTGATGGTAATCAAAGTCGGCCATATCATTTAGCAAATATATCACACTATCTTTATCTCGACTAAGTAGTGGGCTACCAGTTGTTAGTGCTCCATTAAATACCCATCTTCGTGTAACTGCATTCAAACCTTTAAGGAAAAGTCGAAGAAGAACATAGTTAAAAAAATCATGATTCCTGAATGTTGTTACTAAATTATTGAATCTCTCCCATGCTGCGTAGAATGGCTCTCCGTTTTGTTGGGCAAAAGTTGTGAATACTTGTCGATGAAACATCTCAAAGTATTTTACAACAAAAAGTTCTCAAATTCTTTTTTTTTTTTTGATGAATCACCTGTACAAGAAGAATGAGACATAAAAAAAATAATAATAGCAAAACTCGAAAAAAACTAACCTTGCACCGTTCCCCGGCAACTGGCGCCAAAATTTGGTGTGCTGTCGTTGTGCCACCAAACTTAAATTCTTACTCTCTAAATAAAATTAGTGTAATGGTGAGCAAGTTCGAATCCACAGGGAACGGTGGGTGATTTCTTTCGAGTAAAAGTGCAAATAAAAGGGGGAATTTTTGGATATGAATTTAATAAAATACTAAACTAAATTTAACACGCAAGAAGAAATAACTAATCAAGATGAATAACTAATGAAATGTAAATTAATATTACCAAGCTCGATTCAAGGGATTTCTACTATTCAATTGTATCACTGTTCATCGACTAACATATTATTTATTCATGCAGTTACAAGTAATTAACCTTAGAATTATAGGGATAGCCGCTAAAATCCTTGCGTTTTCCTAATTTAATTGACCAAACCCAGCATTCAGTCAAAACTTATCAATAATTAACTGGGCACGATACCGTTCCATATTAATTAAAAATAGCATATTCGTTTTGTGAAAACAGTTAATCCTAAAATCTAACAACCGAGATAGCTGCAATTGATAGATCGAGTTTCGTTGATTTGTATAGATTAAATATGTTATGATAGCACAACACACCTAATCTATCGTTACTCATGTACCAATCGTTCATGACAATTACGGATCACTGAATTCATGGATAGCAGTAGAAAATTATATCTCGAATTAAATTGTCAGATTAACCGAGATACAAATTTCGTATAAATAAATCATAAATCAACAAATACTTGAACAAAACACGAATATTAAATTAAAGTGCAAAAAATCTCACAGTGATAAATCGAAATAGTAAAAATATCCCTTGAATCAAAAATAAAACTTAGCCTAAAGATGTGGAGAGAAGTTGAGAGAAAATCCTTGAGCCCCTTGTTTCTTGTGCTTCACGTGAAATTTTTTTGGAGAGGAGAGTTGAGAATTCTCTTCCAATCTGATTCTTTTTATTCCTGTGTTGTGGCGGTCTTCTTCCGATTGAGTAGTAAGCTTTTGGGTCTTAAAAAAATTAAGCTAAAGAAGCCCACTAATTCTAATTAACCCTAAATTTTAAATATAAAATAATAGATAATATTTTATCTAGATTTTCCCTCCTTGCAATTTTTGGCAACTGAAATATCGTCACAAGGCGTGGCCACGCCTTATTCCAGGACTTCTTCTGGTTTGGTCATTCACTTTCAAACTCTATCTTGGAAACTTCAAATTTGATAAACATCACCTTTTTAATCAAATTTGCTCCAAGACCGCGAAAGTTCCTCCTACAGTAAAATTACACAAAAATGTATCAATTAAACATATCGGAGGTTGAAATAACGGGAAATATGAAATAAAAATACTAACTATTACGAAGCCTATCAGTAACTAATATAAATTTATTTTTTAGATAGGTTTATAAAAATAAAATGTTATGACATGTTTGGTTTTATCAATTTAATTAAACAAAAGAGAGCTATGTCCGTTAAATGCCTCCAACCGGTGATTCAATTATCCGATTCAACCCGGTTCTCTGTCACATCTCCTACCTCCCCCCACCCCCTTGTCATCTGAGATCCGGTCAGTAATCACTTCTCCGAGAACCATCGAGTTCTGCCATTCTTTTCGATCTGTGGCCGATCGAAGATTAAGATCGCATGTAAAATTTTCTAGAAAATTAGATTTTTCAATGACGGCAATGGATTCACCGTCTTCTCGATCGCCGGGAAGTTCGGAAACCCCGATTGCAAACCCTAGGAAACCCTTTAATCTCACCGTTTCATCATTGTCTAAATCAATAACCGATTCGAGTAGCCAAAGCTTCTCCTCCATTCTCAATAATCCTAATCCTAATCCTTCTTCATCTGTCGTTGGTTGGTGGTCTTCCTCCACTTCTGTCCCTGCCCCTGAATTCGCCCCTCTGTCATCTGCACCAAAACCCGGATCCGAACTTAGCAGATCCGATTTCGCTCCGTACCTATCGTCTATATACGAATCTCATTCTCGATTTGTCGACATTCTCAAGCAGCATGACAGGGATGACCTAGGGCTCGACGGTAATTTAACCCCCACTGCCGCAGGTGAGGCGTTGGTAGCATGCCTGAGGGAAGTCCCGGCGCTGTATTTCAAAGAAGATTTTGAATTGGAGGATGGCGCAACGTTTAAGACAGCTTGCCCGTTCAGAACAACATCGGAGAATATTGCATTGCAGGAGCGGCTGTCTCAGTATTTGGATGTGGTGGAGCTACATTTGGTGAGGGAGATTTCATTGCGTTCCAGCTCGTTTTTTGAGGCACAGGGGCAGTTGGAAGATTTGAATGTGAAGATCGTAGAAGGGTGCCGGAGGGTTAGGGAGCTTAAGGAGACAATCAGACTGCTGGTTTCAGATTTGATGGGTTCAGCTAGGAGCGTTCAGGAGCTCAGCATGAAACGTGGAGATTCGATAGCATTGCAGAATAAGCTTAGGCTGGTGATGTCAGTCAATCAGGCTCTCTCCACCCTACAGTTAGTGAGTTCTCCTTCCACGGATTACATGCTTAAAGATGAGATTACTGTGGGCACATCGTATTTGATGAAACCCATTTGCATAATTATGGATAATTACTTCCAGATCCACCTGTTATTTTAATGTCAATCACAACCCATTCATGTTCTTCATAGCATGCATATAAAGTACTGTAGTATGGCACGACGCAATGACTTAGCTTTTTGGTTCACACTGGAGATGACTGTCTGATGACCAATCGGTTACCAGGCCATGCCACATACATTTTTTGTTTCTGGATTGCATTATTTGAAGATTAGAATTTTCCCCAAATATTTTTGTAGATTTACCTATTCAACTTTCCTCCATCTAAGCATTAAGCAGAATTAAAGCTGTCAGTGGCATGAGATGCTAATTTTATAGAAATACTATCAATGGATATTGTGAGCTCCCTAATTGATTCACCCTATTCTCCAGAATTTCCATTTTATGTATTGTCTGCTGCTTTATTCATTTTAATTTTGAGAATTTTTCTCTGCTGATCTTTCACTTTTCAAGTTTCAGATGACCTATCTAAGGTGTTGTTGTCTCTAGGGTTAGACTTGAAATTACAGCTGACTTTAATTTGGGAACTTTGAATCTGATTTTTAAAAATGATTTCAGTCCGTCATTTGTTTTTGGCATTTATATAATCTACTTGGATATGGTTGCAGTAAGATCACATTAACTATCTTTTGCAAGTTAATTATGCTGCTCAATTCATTTTCATAATTTTGAAGCAATGGAATACGTAAGCTATTGAAAGCATAAATTGGCACTTGATGTGCTGCAGAATAGCGTGTGCTGCACTGCATGCACCTTGCAGTATAGTTTATCTGAGAAGATACCAAGATTCTATGTTTTAGCTTTTTCGTGTAGCATAATGAATTCAGTAATTGTGATCCTGGAATGTCTCATTTATAGCTAGGGCCTAGGAGGGTGACAAGATTGTATCGACTTATATTTTTGTTACCTATTGTTCTTGCAGCTTGTCGCATCTGCAGATTGTGTTGGAGCTTTAGATATTATCGATGATCTACAGCATATATTGGTAGGTTCAAATTATGAGCATTTTGTTCCTATTCCTCCATTTGGCGACCTTACAAATTTTTATGTTTTTGAATAGGATGGAGATGAGCTGATTGGTCTCCACTGCTTCCGCCATCTTCGTGATCATGTAGCAGCTTCAATTGATACTATTAACAGGTTCGTATTCATGCTTAGATGACGAGAATCGTGAGGTTCTTAATTTCTTCATATGTCTCCTACATTGTAGATTGTGAAAATGCCTGTAAGGCCATGATACAGTATTTAGGATGGTTGGTCGTGTGATGATTGATCGATTGCCTTGAACCACCAGATCATTGTACTCTAACCTGTTAGTGAAAATATAGTCCTTGTAATCTATGTGTGAAATGGAAAATGTTTTAGCTCTTCTTGCTCGAGGGGCGTTGACTTTGGTGCTTGTCGTCTTAGGGTTCATTGACTAAGACTTATTTTGTTTTCTGGCCGCCGAACGCAACTGTATATTTTATGGAATAAGTTCCAATAAATGTATTTTGATTAAGGAGTTATGATGTATAGTAATTTGATGTTTGACTCATCAGATTCATTCTTGTAGCATTCTTTCAGCAGAGTTTGTCCGTGCATCGTTGCGTGCTTCTGACAAAGATCTATCAGTTACTACATCTACCTTCACCGTTGATGGAACAGAGGACGAAGTAAGATCAGTGTTGTGTATATATTGATATGTCAACGCACACACACATATTTGTGGCCAATTACCATCTTTTGTTTTTTTTACCTTGAAGGCTGTTTGGTCAATAGTATCATGTTCTTGGAGGTTTACCTAGGGCATATAAGAACAAACTGCGGACCTGCAGTAGAATTCACAAGTTATGTGTTAAATATTCTGATAAATATTTTGATTCCCTGGCATTTCTTGTACGGCAAGTCTATGGTAATCCCATGATTATAGTTATAGAGAATTTAAATTAGTGATGCTGTTATAGTGGATTTGCTTCATCTTTGTAAAGTAGAGGTGGAATAAGCCTGTGAAAGGCATGGGGTGTTTGCTCTCCCTCCCCTTAAGTTTCCTTGTTCTCTATTTATTAGCATGCATTGTTTTTTAAACGGTTTCAGCAGATCCGTGCTTGTGTACGGTTTTTATTTATATGTGTGTACAGTAGTACTGTTTTAGTTGTCCTGATTTTCATATTAAAAAAGATATATAAATTGTCCTTGTTTTAAAATTGCAAAGGTTTTGTATAATCGTTTTTAGTAAACTTCTAATCGACTTGACTCCATAAAAAGTTGGTTTGTTTAAGGTTTGTTTTATGCTCCAAACTTTGCGTTGGCCACATATTTCAACTTGTTTCCTAGTTTTGAAATTGTGCTTCAAAGTCTCTTTATCTCACGTATAGTTGACTTGCTAATCTGCGTGACCTGAGCTATACATATTTTCAGGTTATTTTACTATCCACTTCGTTGGACTTGATTCAACCAATCTTTTATTCCTGCGACTGTGTTGCCTACCCTCTGATTACTGTATACTAATGTTTTTTGTTGATTTTTCAGTTAGATTGTGCTATTTGGATCAAACAAATAATTTGTTGCTTGCTAGATTTTTTTACATAACCTGATTGCAAATCTTTACTGAGGATTGTACTAATTTTCAGGTTAGGCTGATGGAGGAACGGGCCTCTCATTTTCAAGACCAGCTTCTTCCTCTCATCATTGGATTGCTTAGGACGGTGATGCATCATATTTATTTTCATCCTTGTTATCTGTTGCTAAAGTCTGTCTTATATGATGGCTTCTTGTGTGTTTCCTGCATTATTTTGCTTATCGTCAGTGGTATGTGGAATGGTTTCTGGTCTGTCTTAGATATTATCATGTTCGATATAACAAGTAACAACATTGTGGTATGTCATCGTGAACTGCAATTATGCACACTTACTAAACATCAAATGGCAGAAGAAAAACAATATGGGAAAATAATTGTGTTATTTGTGTCTTTTTTTGGCTTGGTAACTGGTTATCTTGAACTTTCACATCAAGGAAGTCTTTCCACTTCATTCAGTTGCAAATTGGTTGCATTGCCAACTTACTAACTAGATGTGTCTTATACATTACCTGCTTAGACCTTAAATTGATTCATCTGAGAGAAATTTTTTTTGTTATCTTCATTTTCTCTAATGTGCTTCAGTACATTTTATTCCAACTTTCAAGTAAGTTGTAAGATAAACTGTTGAAGTGTAACAAAGTAATCATTGCCTTAATGTCACACTTTATTGGCAATTCTTGTTGTTGGTGGTAGGTTCACTAGGAAATATATATTTTCATTTGTTCTTTTAGCGCGATGGATGATGTTTATTGTGTGCTAAACATCTTGAGATGGTTACTTTCATGCTCCACATTTTACTCACTTAAACAGAATGAGGGTAGTCTTATTGACTTGCCCTAATTGTTTATTCACTACTCTCCTTGTGGAAGTTATAAATTGTCTCCCAACATTTAAAATTTTCAGGGAAAATTACCCGCAGTGTTGAGAATCTACTGTGATGCACTTGCTTCTGATATAAAGACCTCAATCAAAATAATGGTTGAGAATAGGCCATTGGAGTCAGATACCATCTCTGGAGAGGGGATGGTGGACGCAGATGGTGGGTTCACACACATTATAATGATGTTCTGTTTCTTTCTAAAACTGCATTTGTTATGCATTAATTATGTGTGTGTAGGATATGGTTAGTCCACTTTTTTCTCCGTTTTGATTGCCAATCAAAATCAATAATGGGCATCTACGAGACACTTTCCTTCAAAGTCCCTTAGTTTGAGATCCTTTTCTTTTGTCTTCATTCCTTGATGCTGATTCAGGTGGAGGTTCGTCGCTTGGAAGTAAGTTGAAGAACCTATCACCTGAAAGCTTTCTTAAACTTTTGGAGGAAATTTTTAAGACAGTGCAGGTAACATAAGCTTGCCTATTTTTTCTTACCTTTTTCTAGATTATATTTCTGTGTCTATCAAAGCATATAAATCTTTTGCAAGGACATGTCAAGTATTTGCCTCTTCTCGACTCAAACAAGATTAGTTTCTGTTGAAGGGTCACACTAATCAGCAGTTCATAGAAACTAAATCCCAGGGAAGGTTTGGAAATTTTTTTGATCCAGAAAGAAGTCTGGAGGGTAATATAATCTGTAAAGAGCCCTTGATTTAAATAGGACGTATAAAAAAGTTCTTATATTTTGGAGTTGTTCTAGGCAAGTGTTTATGCATTTTTTAGTTTCGGTGTGATTTTACATTTGGATCATCAATAAGCCCTGCAACTTTTTTCCCAAGCTTTTCATGAGGATATACCTGCTTTTGCATTTAGACATATTTGTCTGGAAGAGAGCGTGTGTCTACATCCCAAATATTTTTTGGTTAATGTATTTTACAATCTTACCTTACATTCCTTTGATTTAGTGAATGCAGACACACTTATTGCGAGCTTCTGAAGTCAAAAGAGCAATTGAACGTATCATGGGAAATCTTGATGGCCACTATGCTGCTGCTTCAGTTGCTGCTGCAATTGCACATGGTGCAGCAGTTCCAGAAGCAGCTCCGGACTCTGATGGTCATGTCAGTTCCTTTGTACTACATTATTCGCAGAATTCCCCAAGGGTTTCATCAATCCAGGGAAGGGGATATGATGATACAAGTCCAAGTCTCTCAAGAAATTTTCGGTGAAAACTCTTTTCTTATGTCTTTATTTTTGTTAGCATCAGTTTTTCCTGTATTTGGGGTGACTGAGAATGTGATACCGTTGTCCCACAATGATTGAAAATGAAAGTTCAAAGTAGTTTATAATGATTTACAATTGACTCATATAGCAACTTGAGTTAATCAATTTTGTAAAACGAGAATGAATACGAAATAGTTGTGATAGAAGTTCATTGTGCAGTCGTGCTTACGCGGGACCTGACCCCACGGTGTGACACAAAACAACTTAGCTCTAGAATTGTCAGCCTGTCAGATTTAGAAATGGACTATAATCATCACTTTAATTTATATTATTACCTTTAAAATAACAATTTTGTGTTGTAAAGCTTGAGCTAAATGTGATCATGATTCCGTGTGCCCTGTTAAGATATTTAAGATTTTTTTTTTGGCTGGACAGTGCTGATATTTTAAGGGAAAATGCAGAAGCTCTATTTGCAGCTTGTGATGCTGCTCATGGTAGATGGGCAAAGATTGTTGGGATCCGTTCTCAAATTCACCCAAAGCTTAGATTGCAGGACTTCCTTGGTGTTTATAACATCAGTCAGGAATTTATAAGTTCAACAGAGAAGGTATGCATTGCCTTTTGTTTTGATGCTGCCTATGATAGAGTTTTGTATCATTGCGTTTATGATATCATATTATGCTAACATAAACAGATTGGTGGAAGATTGGGATATAGTATCCGTGGAACGCTACAATCACAAGCTAAATCCTTTATTGATTTTCAGCATGAATCTCGAGTTAGTTCCCTTCCAACCAGTTGTCTTTACCTTAATCGTGCTCAAGACACATGACATTTTTGCTGGTAACACAGATGGCTAAGATGAGGGCTTTACTTGACCAAGAAAATTGGGCTGAGATAGATGTGCCGGATGAGTTTCAGACCATTGTCACATTGTTCTCTTGTGCTGAACCTGAACCTGAACCCGAACATTCTGGAAATAATGGTGTGGCTCCTGGTTATCTCACTTCAAGTTCTAGTGACTTGGTATCAAGCCATGATGGTGCCTCCACAGTGGATGCTGGACCATCAAATTTATCTCCACATATTGAGAAGCCTAATTCTAATGGGACGTATCTAGATGATATGCCAAATACTGAATCATCACGCTTGAGTGGGGCCAGCAATTCTGATGTTAGTACTTCCACTCATGGTAGCATTAAGGAGCGTGGAAAATCTTCCCTTCGAATGCTTTATTTTAAAGGTGTTGGATATCACATGGTGAACTGGTGAGCTATCATGATCACACAAGTAGCTTATCTTCCTTGGTTCAACATTATTGTGAATGAAAGGCTTGGCTAAAATACACTTGCCATATCAATCCCACCCCTAACATAGAAAACCTTCATCCTCCTGATTTTACTGCCAGATATCATTGAAATGCCATAAACTTTGATGAACTTGGACTTTTACTAGAGTTGTGGCTAATGTGAATGGTTGATTTGAATATTGGCTCATCATTTTGGGTGGCTTTATTTCTTCCATTTTGCCCCAGTTTTGTGTGTATCATGCCTTACTAATATTTCAGTTCTAGCTTATGAATACTGGTTGGGTGTTGGTCATGCCCACATTTTCATGTTGTCAATGTCTCCCGACATCTGACCGGATAGCCAAAGCATATTCTATAAACATATCATATATGATTTTTTAACTTGATTGTTACTCTTTTTTGGTTCTTATGGTGATTGGCTTTAATGATAACGTTTTTTTCCATGGCTGCTTCAGTGGATTGTATTTAGTGAAGATGCTGTCAGAGTACATAGATATGAACGATTGTTTACCCACTCTATCTGCGGAAGTAGTTCATCGGGTTGCTGAGATCTTGAAATTTTTCAATTCAAGGACTGCTCATCTTGTGCTTGGAGCGAATGCCTTACAGGTATAAGCCGAGAATATTATAAGTTGGATGTAGTCTTTTTTTACTTTTAGAGTATTTGATAATTAATCTTTATACACCACAAGTGAGGGTTTCATGCTGTATGTGATTAATTATATATTTATTTTTATGTTGACCCTATCTTGGAGAGGTTTGGAAACATATACAAATAGTATTTTTGCTGTAATCAACGTGAGGAGTTTTTATTTGGTGTTTAAGACTCTGACCCAAGTTTGGTTGATGAGTGGATAATATACTTTGATCTGAATTATTCAACTTTTATTTTGTTTTGTTGCAGGTTTCTGGTTTGAAATCTATCACCGCTAGACACTTGGCTATGGCTAGCCAGGTTATCAGCTTCACATACGCCATCATCCCTGGTAGGTGGTTATTGTGTACTGTTAGGTATTATTAACATACTATGATATCATACTTTTTTAACGTAAACAACATCATCATTTGATTATTGTGTTTATCGTAAGCAAAATGATTTATGGTATGCCATACAAAATCTCATTGGCGCCCTCATCATTTCGTGGCTAAATTGAGAGAGAGAGTCCATTTGTGCTTGCAATTTTTCTCTTGTATTCCTTTTCCTTTATAATCAAACAACATTTACTGTAGAAAAAAAATTGGAAGTTTCTTCTAATGGCCTGATGTTTTACATTGTGTGTCAAGAAATTAGGAGGATTCTCTTGCTCAAAGTGCCCGACACCTACAAAGGGCTATTGCGGTTAGAGATTGGTCGTGTAACAACTGTAAGAGAAGCAGTCATTGTTTTTATCTTTTTAATACAGTATTTTTCTACCACTTCTCTAAAATGCGTACTCATAAAACAGCATGCATTATCTTTATATGATGTTGGTACCGCAAAAATCACCATGACGTGGATGTCATATCTATGAATCCCCTTGCATTCCCTTAGGTTGTGTTTGGAACGATGGATTTGAATTCCTTGACTTGTTTGAACTTTGAATAAACAAAATTCAATTGAATTTCAAACCAGACCAAATCTATCAATCAAAGTGCAATAGATAGCTGACATGCTAAAGAATTTTGTGGTGGGAGTTCATGTCATTGCTTGTTTGCACAGACAGTGTATCGTTGTAAACACAATCATACCTTTGTAACTATTGAATTCAACTACCGTGTAAGAAATCAGTTGCAGAGGGTTAAGGCTTGAGCATGAAGAGTGATTGTAGTCTCTGATCTCGGAATATCAGCTGTTTCATACATGAGTGACCTGATAGCGTTGGATCAGGGTTAGAATGTTAAAACTTGAGTTTCTATTGTGCTATTCTTAAAGTCTACTAGTTTTTCTCTTCCAAGAGGGTTCACTGGTATCTTTTGACTGTCAGAACAGTTTTATCATATGATTGCTTTGTCTATGGTGACAAGAGAGCTGTTTTTGGGAAGAGCGATTATAACAATGTGATAATGGTGAAAATTATCAATATATTTATACCCTCATAGTTCCTCTATCCATGTATTATGTAATGAAACTTAAGATTTGAACCCCTGCAAACTTTTCCTGGGAAAACTCCAGTATTTATAAGTCGTTTGTTTATCCTCTTTGTTTCTGAGCACAGCTTCATGATAGATGTGTTTATTTTTCACTTTAGGACTACAAAAATCATCGTGACGAGATTCACTCCAAACTGGTTCAAATAATGAGAGAAAGGTTGCTTCTTCATCTGAGGAGCATGCCACAAATTGTTGAAGGTTGGAATAGATCTGTGGATACTGAGTTACAACCTAGTCAGTTTGCTCGATCTCTTACTAAGGTACGGACGGAACTGAGCTCCAACTTTTATGTATGTTGTTGAAAAAATCTCATCTGCGATATTGACCATGTTAGGCAGGTTTATGGGATGCTACAGTAGTTTCGTCGGGCTATATTACAATTTGCACCTTTAGGAGTTTGTTTGGATGGGTTCTATTTTGCAACTTTATTTGAGCTTGGTAGTATTCTTACTATTTTCTCATGTGGAAACTTCTATGACCTGCTCAGTAATTGATTAATCTAAATGTTTGTGATTGAAGCTTTTAGCTTTAAAATTTTTTCTCATGAGTAGTTACACAAACCAGTTTCATGACAGTTCCATATTTTTGTATTTATCTGTTCTCAAAGAAGAAATTGTTGATAAACAAATCATCTAGATGCAGTATAAAATTCATCAAACATGGATCTTGCTCTGGATCAGTCCAACCAGAAGTGTCATCATAATGAAGATTTAGTTGATGAGTTCTATTTTGCTTGTGATTGAATCGTTTAACTTTAAAATTTTGCATGAGTGGCTCACGAACTAGTTTCATGATCATGACCGTTCCATTTTTAGTATCTATCTGTTCTCGAAAGAAGATTTTGAGAGCCCGAATGATCTAGATGCAGTATAAAAATCATCAAACATGGATCTTCCTCATTTGGATCAGTCCAACTAGATATGTCATCATAATGAAGATTTCATAATATTGATGGCCCTTATCATATCTTGTAACAGCCACTGCTTATGACTTTGATCAGATAAAAAAACTCTTTAAGGGATGAAAAAGAGACACCCGCTAGGAAGCTAGAATTTATATGCTTCAGCCTGGTTGATTTACTTCTTTTCTTAGTGCGGGAAGGCTTGTAGGGATTTTCCACCTTTTGTTTTAATTTGAAGGTGCAGACAAATAATAAATAATTAAATACATACTTATTTTCCCTTGTGGTGTTTGTGTTTGCTGTTCTGCATCTTCGAATCATAAACTGAATATGTTACATTTGTCACAGGAGATCGGCCAGCTATTACGTACATTATCTAAACATCTGCTTGAAGAGGATGTTCAAGCTATTTTTGGGTAAATATCGAACACCAATAGTGCAACTGGATTTTCATTGTTTGCTTATTTAGTTTCCTTTTGGTTTTGTATTGTGTACTCTATGATCCACGAGCATGCTTAGCTTGCATTTGCAGCTTTAACTTGAGATTGTCTTTAAACTGGTTGGATGAAGGTGGAGATTTGCTTAAACTGCTATAAAATTTTAGATTGATTTGCAACACACACAGATCTATAATTGACATTAATAATCAAACTTTTCTCACCACCATGATATGATCTTATCTCGAAGCTTCTCCTCAATATGACATGATGACATGAGTCATCACCCAATGAATTTAATTGAAAAATGATTGTTGGACTTCTTCTCCGGAACCAACTAAAATAATGAAAAATCTGTTCCAAGGCTGTTTGTATTGTCGGATAAAATTATTTGCTTGTTGACATTTGGAATGTGTCTGTTGTATTAAAATGCCCTCATTGCATTCTATTACAGGCAAGTGGTGGTAATGTTGCACTCCCAAATATTTGAAGCTTTTGTCTCACCTAGAGCTAAGCACGCCACAGGCGAAAAGCAGGTACTGATATCCTTTTTTTTACTTCATATGAGATGTGTCTCGGGTTTATATTGATACCAATCATTTGCATTATCCTGTGGCAGACTTCATTATGACGTCCAGCATATTCTTGGATGTATCAGATCTTTACCTTCTGATAATTTAAGTAAATCAGATCCCCCAAACCGGGGGCTTCTTGATGATTTCGTGGCACAACACTTAGGGTCCGAGTCTGGCGAATAGACTTTTTGGCAAGGAAGTTAATTGTTATAGTTGCTTGAGGATTTACTGCTATTATTGGTTTTCCATCTGGAAGATTCTTAGCCAAGGTGGCGGCCCTTAAAAAGAGGTAACAGTTTTCGTTTGCATATCTGGCTGGGGAAGATGTCTGGTCGGACAGTTACCGAATTTGCATTTGCTTATTTAGTGAATCTCCATTTCTTGCCATTTGGAGAGTTTGCTGCGGAGACCTGATTTGTTAAATTGAATTTCATACTGTTATCTAGACATTAAAGATTCAGTTATCTTCTTCTCCAACAACCATACTACTGCACCATCGTCGTTCCCAACTACTGTCGTCTTGATTGTATGATGTTTTCCGTTGCCTTCACCCAATAGTTTTTCTTCTTCATTCAACACCTTTCTTTCACTTTCTTTACTGTGTTGACATCTCTATGTACGGATTTAGATCCTTGAAACAAGTATCTGTGTTTACTGTTTGGCATTGGCGTCCTTGGAATTTAAATGGCTCAGTAAATTTATTGTCATTATGTAGGTGGCAATTTTTTCCAAATGGCTTGATGATTGAATTACTTATATCGAGTAAAAACATACTTACTTGATATATAGGATCCACCAGAAACTCTCTAAATCAATGCTCCATACATGGTTCTCATCACATGTGCTAATTTATTAAAGCTTATACTGTTCTGCTTCTCTTGATGCTAAAATTCCAGGGGTACCATACACCATACTCTGCTTAGGGTTTTTGAAAATCCAGGGGTACCAGACTCTTCTCATGGTTACGGAGGTTTGTGTGAATTGGATGCCTGTTTGCCAAGGAATGAGTGAATGTATTCTTTTGTAATAGGTTCTGTATTATTTTTATTTCATTTTTGTTATCCAAAGAACCGAAAAAAAATGCCTGCTTGACCCAGTTCGCCTGAAGTTTTCTTCTCTTATATTTCATTTACTGCAACATTTTGCAGATTCTGTAAGCCTGTAAATTAGCAACATAAAGCGAGGCATACTGGAAGTTGAAACTGAAGTTTTCATGAATTTTAAAAATACTGTTATTCTTTGAACAGAATGTGTACAACAAGCTTCAGCTGCAACAGCAAGTGGACATTATTCATTTGTTGTCATTATTCCACGAGACATACTTTAAATCTTCTATTTGAGCGGAAGCTCAAATAAGAAATCTTGCCCTATAAGCAATTTTAGATCAGATATTTCAACCGTGACAAATCCATCGCAATAATTCTCTACTTTCAAAAAAGCCGTGTTTTTTAGCTCCGACGCCAAATCAGTAACCAACCTGAATCTTTCCATCATGTTAACTTTTCTGGTCAATCCCAAAATAGTCAACTTGTCAATGATCCACTTGTGATTCAAGGCAAAATCTCGATTAGAAACTTCTGATGAGATAGTCAGGTTATTACCCACAATCCCACTGTGAAATTTCACCAAGCTCCAATTCCCCCCTTCTCCTCCCATTTCTATATCTTCTCCACTATCCAAGAAAACTTGTCCACTACTGATACCCCCGCCGCCTACCACAACTAGCAAATGGAATGGGGTGCTTCTTGCAGCCACAGTTGTCATTGCTTCGCCTTGCATAGCAATAATATTTCCTTCATGCGCATGCACATTGATATAATCAGCGGGTGCATCAAGCTTGACAGGTCTCCCTTCTTTGACACTCACACAATGCGAATAGTCTAAGAGGTCAAACCAGTTTCCTGCTGGGAAATATGCATCAACAGAAACTGCTCCAGGTTGTAGTACAGGGGATACCAACACTCCCTTACCGAGTAAAAACTGCGAGCTGATATTATAAGTGTGGACATCCTCTGGAAATGAGAAGAAAATTGGCCGTGCAATAGGCGTTCCTTTGGAGTGTGCCTCATACATCAATGTGTAGAAGTATGGCAATAGCCGGTAGCGAAGTCCTAATACTCTTCTTGCTGTTGCAGCAACTGAATCCCAGAGGTAGAGTTCTTGACGGATTGAGTTCTTGTCTGAGTGGTCTCTAGAGAAGGGGTAAAATGCACCTAGCTGGCAACAAGTTCTGAATGTCAAATGGTAAAACTAGAAGACAGTTTTAATCTCAATAATCGATTTTTGTGTTCGTTTTTAAGTGGGGCATACCTGAATCCATCTCCGACAAAGTTCTTCATTTGTGTTTCCTGAGAAACCACATATATCTGCCCCAACCATTGGAGTTCCAAACAGTCCAAAATTTAAGATGCCTGGGATTGAGTATTGCAAGTCGTTCCAAGTCGCAGCATTGTCTCCTGTCCAGTGCGCTGTGTACTTGCCAGAACCCACAAATGTAGATCTACTAAGAACAAATGGCCTTTTGCCAGTTATGTTAACTAAAGCAGCATTAGTGGCTCTGGATTCCAAGAAACCATAGAGATTGTGAATGTCGTACTCCGTGATGTTATTAAAATGTAGAGAAGTTGCAGGTACGGTTCGCTCATTGATGAGACGTTGGTATCCTGCATTGTTGATCCTGTAAGATGGATCGTCAATGGTTGAAGACGGATTGGCAGGTGAGGTTATGAAATTTGATATCTCATTCATGTCAATCCAAAGGCCATCAACAGGAATAATTTCATGGAATATTTTTATTTCATTGCTCCAAAAGGTTTCAGTTGAGGGGTTCAGAAAGTCAGGGAAGTAGGTTAATCCAGGCCAAACCTTGCCAAGGTATGGAACACCATTTCGTTTTATGAAGATGTTAGCTTCCAGTCCTCTTACATAGGTAGGATATGTGTCATCTACAGCGATTCCTGCCGTTTACAAAACAAATGCAAAACGATATTAAAGAATTTATTCATTTACGTTCTGGTATCTGTATAGTAAACAAGAAACCAATTGGAGATATAAAACACAGGAGAGGTCATTTACCAGGATCAAGAATAACCACGTATTTCTGTCCATTCTGATGAAGTGCATCAACAAATTTCTTCATTTTGTCTGCAGGAAAATTAATGGGGTCGAGTGTGAAATCTTTGTATCCATCCATGTAATCGATATCTGTCCACATGACTTCTAGAGGAATCTTAGCCCTTGCATAACCAGCAGTCACATTCTCAAGATCAGAGACATCCTTGTACCCATATCGGCACTGGTGAAATCCTAGAAAAAAGAGCATATCAAAGATTTGTTACAAGAAAATTCACGTCTTGAGCAAATTGCTTAAGCTTAATAATTTCATCAAAATGTCCCTTCATGTAACACAGTAACAGTACCAAAAGACCAGTAAGGCATCGGAGCAGGGCGTCCAATCAGTTCAGTGTATTGCTCCATAACCAATTCCGGCGTCGGTCCCGCAAAGAAATACAAGTCAAGAATCCCACCAATCACCCTGTAGGTAATCCTATCTCCTGTGTAGACAACATCCATACCATTACTATTGAGCAGCAAAACACCATGAGTCATCCCCTGAGGAGACCTGATATCCATGTAAAAAGGGTGGGAACCGTACAAGTTGACATCCAATTGTGAACTTCCAATGTCAGCATTCCAAAGGGTGAACATCTGATTATGCTGCAGCTTAAAAGAACTTTTTGTATGTTCTCCAATTCCATAAAGATTTGAGCTTTCCGGCGGAAGTGAAGAGGAAATCTGTAGATATTGGTCTTTGAAGATGAGATACGTGGAATCATTGCTGTTTGGGTTGGCGTCGAATAGCGTGTCGGCGGAGGAGCGACGACTGACAGTGAAGCCGAATGGGGTGGTGTTGTGGAGGCTGAATATTAGGTCTGAGTCGGGGTGAGAGAGTAGTGACGGAAACCGGTGGCTAAAAATCCGGGGATGGTGGTTTTCTGAAAGGGAACGCTGGAGACAGGCCTGTGGATGTCGGGGAAGAACTTCGTCCGGGATTTCCCAACGGGATCGGTTGGCGTCCGTTATTTTGATTCTCAAACGATCTTTTGTTTCAAAGCTGCCAGACAGGTCAGAGTTAACGCCGTTACTTTTTTTGTCACAACGGTTAAATTAGAAACAATTATAATTATTTATTAGATACCAATATTTCAGCGGACAATCATGATATTAAATTAAAATTTATTATCCTTTCAAAAAAAATTAAAACTTATGTTAGCATAACTACCTCTTAATATTTTTTTAAAAAAAAGATATAATATATATATATATATATATATATATATATATAACTAAAACCAAAAACGAACTCTATAAAAATCTGTATTTGAGAAAATAATAATATTAAAGTTAACAGAATATCAAATGTACATATTACTAACAAGCATTGAAAATACACAAAAATCAAACAAGGAAAATGAAAAATTCAAACAAATGAAAGATATAAAATATTTTCTGCAGATAAAATAAAAAAAATTGATAATATCTATTTCTGAAAAATAAAGATGAAAATACAAATACAATAAAATCATAATTACCTTGCAGTGAGAGATAAGATTTGAATGTCAGGTCCGAAGACGGAGGTACTGTTGATGAGCTGCAGCTGAGCAGTCAACGATTTCCCCGACGAGTCGTCGTTGGTGACCGATCCAACTCTGTAACCGTATCCGATCACTTGCTCGCCCTTCTGTTCAAAAGATATCGCAGGATTCAAGATCCAACCACACGTCCAAGCCAGCAGCAGAAATCGGAAGCCACGATCACTGGTTCTGCTCTTCATATTCTTCACCAAGTGTCGGCTGCATCTAAATTATTTGAGAGAGGTAGACTGATACTTTATTTATAGGCATGCTACTTACTTGTGGATATAATATGATATTGTTTGAAATTTTCATGCAAGGAAAAAAAGTTAATAATTTATAAATTAATGATTTGAATCAAATGTTATTAATATATTGTAACCGAAAATTTAATGATTTGAAAAGGATTTGATTGCTGGAATGAATTTATGGTTAAGTAGATTTAAACTTTTATATTAATACATGAAATTATTTATAATGTTTTTTAGTAAAAATTTGTTTGATAAAGTATTTGTTTAAGTATTAGTGTGATTTACTTGTGAAAAATATTTTGAAGTTAAAAATACTTTAATTGTAGGTTAATTACTCATCTAGCAGAGGGATTAGGGAAGGAGAATATTCGTGTGACCAGAATGAGAAATAAAATTGTCTACCTCAATTTTAGTGTCAACATTCTCCATGCATTATTTTAGTGCAATTAAAATAATTCATTGGATTTTAATAAAAAGTTTCTTCGATAGGATAAGTCGATGTTAAATATATGTATATTGATATATTATATATATATGTTATATCGTGAGAAAAATTCATGTATGATATAACTTTTTTCTGAAAAAAAGATTATAATTTATAAAATTATTGTTTCAAATCAAATGTTATTAATATATTGTTGACCGAAAATTTAATGATTTTAAATATATTTGATTGCTTGAATCAATTTACTAGGTAGATTTTAAATCCATTCATTTGTTACTTTTATGTAAATGTAACGATAATTATAATGGATTAAAAAACATCGAAGATGAGTTGTGTCATTTTTTAAATCAAATATCTACTTTCAAATCAATCATTTCGTTCCACGTCACCTAGCGTGATTGGAGATGTAAATTTTATATTAATACATTAAATTATTTATATATATTTTTTTTTGGAAAAAAGTGTTTGATAAAGTATGACGTATCTTATTCATATCAATATTTGTTGGAATAAGTATTAGTGTAAATTACTTGTGAAAAATAATGTGAATTTGAAATAAATTTAAAAATAATTTAATGTAGGTTAGTTGTTCATCTAGCGACCAGAATGAGAAAAAGTTGTCAACCTAGTCAATTTTAGTGTCAACATTCTACATGCATTATTTCAGTGTAATTGATATAATTCATTGGATGTAATTAATAGGTTAATCTTAAAGATACACCCAATATATCGATATTTATATCAATTATATCGTCAAATTTTGTATTAAATATACGATGTGATTTTTACAAATTGAATTTTAGTATTGATTTTTTTTTTTTTTTTTTTGTGTAAGATTTGATAACAAGTATTGATATACATGTAGCATCACTCTGATTTATATACGAGAGTTTTTTCAACGAGTGTAACATAAATTTTGAGACTAAATATTTTCTAATAGGTCTCTTGTGATACGGTTTCACTAATCTTTATCTGTGAGATGGGTTAACCCTACCGATATTCACAATAAAAAGTAATAATTTTAGCATAAAAAGTAATATTTTTCATGGATGGCTCAAATAAGAGATTCGTCTCACAAAATACGACCCATGAGACCGTCTCACACAGGTTTTTGCCAATATTTTTTGTCCAACAATTGTATCAGTAAATGGGGAAAAAAGGACAACAAAGGCTCAAGTCTTTCATCAAGCACCAAGTTAACTAACCACTACATTTTCAAGAACATTTACAAGGCAAACAATGAAAAAATCAGACAAGTTAGCGAAGCCTACGATGTAATTATTCAATCAGAGTGCTGAATCATCCACCAGTTGTATTGAATGAAATTTTAACAATAACTGAGACAGGGATTTTCACCACATGACCCTTGCTCCCAAAGAATCTGATTCTCCCATAACTCACAATCGAACTGCTTATAGTCGCGTTAAGCACTACAGTTAAAACCTGTTTCTCCCCGCTTGAGATGGCAAAATACGAGGGTATCACCTTAACTGAAACTCCAAAAGGAGCGGTCCAACCAACTCTGTACGTCTCGTTCCTGTCAATGTTGGTCACGGTTCGTTGCATGGTGGTAGATTGGTTCAGCTTCGATACCGTGATGGAAGGCAAGTTTAGATTAGCGGCGGTAGTTGTAGACACCCCACAGCTTTCGCCTGTGTAGTTTAGGATAAGTGGAGATGATCCATTTATCCCACAGAGGAACGAAATATAGTCATCATAACCTGCAAAATGTAGCCAGTAAGATTTTCTTTTTTAATCTAAAATTCATTAATAAAACTTATGGAGGAAACACCTTCAATAAAAAGAGCAATTCATCAGAGATGAAGATGGTACAAAGACTTGCACAACATAGACTCCTCATGCCATCTTATCTAAACCTAAATATAATATTTCTTGTGTTTATAACGCAGTAAAGCAGGCTAAACTTTGCATATATCCATAATACAATAATTTAAGTTTAAGAAATGAGTTTTTTCCGTAACTTAATCTTTTAAACCATACAACATATAAATAATCACATTTTTATTGATAAACAATTCGGGACAGTAGGAATTCCATATTTTAGGCTATAGTAGAAAGGTAACTATGCGATTCCAATATTTTCAATAGTTTGGTAGCCAAGATACCACCTTGCAATCATCTTGCCACACAAAGAAAAGGGGTAATTGTTGCTGTCTAATAATTTTCATCCGTCATAATACAGCAGCTCGAAGTTCATGAAAATTGAACAGCTATCTTGAACAGTGAGATCAATTATAGAATCGAATGTATATTAGGATACCAAAAAGCATAGTAAGATGCCTAGATGATAATGATGTAACTCAAATATGTAAACTATACAACAACCCAATGATAATATGTAGGGACCATGTAACCATAACCACTGGTTTTGGGCTAGGCCATATTCAGGATATAAGGGGAGTGACTTACTTGTGTCCAAAATAAGACCTGGATTCAGAGCAGCAGTAGGATTTACAAATCCACTCCCCATATCAAAAGGAGTGGCAGGAGATTGATTCGAATCTGGATTAGTATAGACTCGCTGCGCCATTATAGGACCCCCATTTCTGTCGTAAAGAGAAGCAGTAGTTGAAAGCGCGGATCCAATGGCTGCAGGACTGAAAAAGGGAAACTGTTGCTTGATTATTGCCGCAAGTCCTGCAACGTGAGGAGCTGCCATGCTTGTTCCAGACATCATAGCAAAGCTTTCACCTAAAATGTTTGATCGTCAATTCCTGTTTAATTGTTGTTTGACAGAAGTTATCTTTTGAAACAGAAAAATACCTTGAAATTCAACAGAATCTGTGCCACCTGAACTCCAAGCAGCCCATATGGAATTTCCAGGTGCAACAATGTTTGGTTTCAGAATGTCAGCATTCTCGAGGAAATTGTCTTCTGGATCTGGCCCCCTAGCAGAATAAAACATAATCTTTGGAGCAGAATGGCTAAAATTAGCTTTTATTCCACCAGAGATCCGAGCCATGCCCCCGAATTTAACAATTTTGTTCGAAGCTACATCTCTTTCCAAAGAAGAGTTATAGTACTGAAGAAAGGCCTGGCACATAATATATTTTTAGTCACCATTTCAGGCCATTTTTTTCATGAATAAGAAGGATTTATACATTTCAATTTCATGGGCTCATATCATATTAGCATGAAATGCATGGAAAGATGAGCACTCACTTTGAAGTCATCTGGTGATGGAATTATTATGCCAGGAATTCTCATTGGAATTGGATTGAGCTGGAAGCCAATCACATATGGATCCATGTAGAACACAACACCAACTGCACTGAGGTTTTTTGCGGTTTCTAAAGCTCGTTTGACGGTGGCAAGCCCAAGTACAAAGCGAATTGAGTAGCCACATATCAAGAGATTCCCTTGAACGGAGTCATGGTTAAAATTGCTGGCATCTTGGCATTCACCAGCGTACATATCCTTCGCAGCTGTCGAGTCTTTCAATGCATGGATAGCAGAAACCAATGTATACATATTATCGGTTCCAGCTGGACAAATCAATTCAAGTGTCATAAAGTCATGTCTGTGGTGGATCCAAATAATGAATAAAAGGTAGTCATATTAAAAAACTATAGAATTTCAAGATTTCAGGGGGGCAAATGTAATTTTGTGCTATGTGCTATAAAAAAACATATGCATGTACATAGGAATATCTAAGGAGGGTAAAGACTGTATGCCATTAGCTATGTATTTGACAACCTCAGCGCAAAAGTTAAGTCGATCATGTTTACTTGCTATTAAATGCTTTCAAACTAAATATCAAGAATCTTATTTAACATTGGTGTAGGTAAAAACGACTTTAATATATAGCTATGTTGCAGAAATGTTTAAATATGATCGATCATAAGCATAAGAGTCTATCAATAACTGAAGAGTTCTGACTTACGAGCCAGTCCAACTCCAGGAATTGTGATATTGTTGCCCAGGACTATAGAGTTACTGTATACCCTATCATGGGCTGCAGCGCCAACAGTGAAGATCCATGGACTAAAGGATGATATGCTCTTGGGTGAGGGTCCGGTATTCCCTGCTGCTTGTACTACAAAGATACCAACCTTGATAGCTGACAATAATGCCATATCTATAGGATTAAAGAAAGTGGCAATGCCAGGGGGCCGCCTGTTCGGAGTTATTGACAAGCTTATTATATCCACTCCATCTTGTGCAGCCTACAAACAGAGACATAATGATGAAGTATCAACTTGTCAGCAAGTGGTTATGTACCTGGAGGTACATAGTGGCGAATGAAATACAATATCAAAGCGGGAGAGAAAACGAAACAACAAATAAGAAACCCAGGCTTCGTATTCCAGAATGCCAGCTATTATTATTTTCATTTAATTTATTTAAACTAGGATACTCACATCTTACTCAATATGTGCCAGAAAAAAGTCGGCTTCGTATTCCAGAATGCTAGCTATTACTATTTTTCATTAAAAAAAAATCACTCGGGGATACTCACAGTCTGACATCATATCATATCCAATAAGTGCCTCAAGAATATTCTTTATTGAAATTACGTTTAAGGGGTACCTGATCTATGGCAGCAACCACATCTGCGGCAAAGCCTCCAAACCTTTTGTATAATGCCTTATAAACAGCAATGCTACAAAATTAATAAATAAAGCAGAATGTAAAGGGCTGGGAAATCAAGTGTAAGCAGGTTGGATGAGAAATTTATAATAGTTTGTTAAAGCTGCTTCTCCATAAACGAGAAACTTGACAACGGAACATTATGGCAAATCAATTAGTCTGTTTAATTTGCATATGACTCAATAAAGAACATTGATAATTCTCATGATGCAAAACGGGTAAAAGTTTGATGGAGAATCCTTACTGTGAATGAGGAGCCATGCCACTGGCATTTCCAAAGTGATGCCCAGCTACCACAACAGGAATCCCATGATTTCCTGATGCAATTGCAGCCGTGTGCCTGGGAGAAATTGCCCTATTATGTGCTAAAATATTACCTCAAATCATAATGCCAGTTTCTTATTAAGTCGGTAACACTTACGTCCCATGGCCATCACCATCATAGGGTGATGCATAGTCCTGAGTGGCATTAAATATCCCTCTGGTAATGGCGGATGCTGCAAAATGACGAGCACCAATCAGTTTCCTGTTGCAGGATCCAGATGGGAAGTCCTGTGTGACTTCACAGATTCCAGAAAAATGCTTGGGAATCGGATATGGCTTCGTAGGTGTATCATTGGAGAAGCTGGGGTGTGTGGGATCGATTCCAGTGTCAATGAATCCAATCACAATTCCTTCCCCTGCTGTTTCAAAACCACCTTCTTGAGCCCATGCTCCTTGAGGAAGACCAAGAAACTGTGGCGTATGAGTGGTAGCAGTTCTAACAGAAAAATCCATAACCACATTCAACACTTCTCTTCTCCTTGAAATTCTGTCAGCCTTCAAAACCGGTTTGAGAATGTAAAGAATCAAGAAAATAAAAAGGGAAAAATGATTGTCAAAGTATCAGAAAACAATATACACTTCTGAAAATATTGGACAATATAGGCAATGAAAATACAAAGTCACTGAAACTAACCTGATGTGGAGTGACAAGCACAGCAAATCCATTTATTAGATAGTGGTAGGAGTAAACTTTTAGATACTTTTCACCCCTTAATGTTCTTTCCAATAGAGAATCGTGTAGCCCAGCTGTGTATGATCCATTGTGCCATTTTATTCTCGTCGCAATGCTGATGTCAGTATAATATTAACATGTCAATTTGGCAAGACACAGAGATGCGACAAATGTATATGATCATTAAACAAACGGAACTATCAATCTTCTCAATAATCCCCTCTCCCCCTATACAGAGTTTTATCCAATAAAGAAGGTCTGAATACCGTAATCAGTTACAAGATTCTAAAATATTGCATAGACCTTCAACGTCCACAAAAAGAATAGTAACTAAACGCAAAGCTTACATTCCATTATCTTCTCGAGAATAAACAAGAAACAAAAAATACATCATTGGTCTCAACTTTCAAAATTAATCAGAAAATAAATTCAAAAAATGGGATACAGTAGTGATATCCTAATGTGATCATAATACGGTAAGTTTCTAGAAACTGAGAGCAAGGAATAAAAACAAATGAAAGACTTGTACAGGCAGAAAAAAGTTCCAAACAAGAAATTAACTGCACACACTTGTCATTATCTTTAAAACCCAAATAATTCAATTCCTAGTACAGTCCAGATGATTGAAAAAAGAAAGAAACGAACCTTGGTTTATCCAATCTATTCATTCTATGAGATCCATTGCTTTTAATATGCGGACCCTGATTCACTCTAAGCTCACTCCGGTAATGAGAGGTGGGGGCATGTTTCAGAGTAACAATATACACAGCAGGGATTGCATCTCCACTGTTTTGACCATAATCGCAGCTTACAAAGATCACCAAACAGAACATTACCAACATCACTCCACTTCCGAAAACACGCCCCATTTTAGTGGAAACAAGCATTTTTCAAGAATTACCGGAAAATAGAAAAAAAAAAGGGGTCTTTTCACCAGTAGGCACAGGCTTTTCTTCACGAAGTTCAACCATCCATGTCCACCATAACTCCGGTTTCAGCACAACCTTCCGTCTGAGGCTAGAGGAAACGAACTATTATTTCTTCTGAGGAAGTATACAAGATTTGCTTCAATGATTACAACCACCCCATATGAAATGGACCACAATCTTCTGCTTCTTTTCAGGTACCCAGCAAAACAAACTAATTGCAGCACAGTAGAGAACAGGACAGTCGCAAAGCAATAAACCCTTTGAACTAACTACTACACCAGCTGTAGAAAGAAGCTCCAAAACCCCATTGACTTCTCCCCATAACTCATGTTACTTGTTTACAAGCAAATAATTTCATCACAAGTCTTATCACCATTAAGAAAGTTTCTTGTTCTCCTTTTCACAATATAGTACCAGTACTTCTGCAAATCATGGACCAAGAAGCACATGTCCCATTCATTGGTACATATGTGTGTAAGTTGGAAAAAAGAAAAAAGAACCGATTCTGCAACTTTCTTGGGCGGTGAGCACAGGAAGGTTTTGTTTATAACGGGCGTGTTGAATGAAGCAAGGTGGAGAGAATTGGGAACGTTATTTTGGTCATTATTATTCGTTTTGACTCTTTGTGTTGGTGTAATGCATTGTCGGTGTAAATGAAATAAAAACAAGCCCGTGTCCTCTTAGCAGCACTCATCCTCTTTTGTGTTGAAAACACAGCATTTGATGTTGTGTATTTTTTACACGATATGATTATAATCTGACAATTTTTTAAATTTATCTATCTTAAATCGATCTGCACCTATAATTTTGTATTTTTAAAATTTTGTAATTAGTTTATATATATATATATATATATAGCAATGATATCCTGCACATGCACCGCCACGTAGGCGGTGCTCATGATACCCTGCACACCTGGTGTGCAGGGTAACAAATTCGTATATATATATATAGTTTTGATATCCTGCACTTAACACCGATGATGTGTCATTCACTCATTGGATGCGATTATAAATATATAATCACAGACTATGATAACTTAATAAAAAAAATAATTTGAAAATGAAAATTATTTTTAAAAAATTATATAAAATAAAATTTACTTTTTGTTTTCATTCCACTTATGATCAATTGGAACAAAGAAAAAAAGAAAGAGAATGTGCATGCCACCAAGTTGGGCCGGACCCAGTAATTCTTTTTGGCTTTTCTTTGTCTTTATTATATTAACATGATTTAGATTTAAAAAATAGTAGGGGTGGGTGGTGGGCCATCCTTCCCAACGTTCCATTTCTTTTGTTACCGCAACACACTTTTGATTATCAATTAAAAAAATTGTTATTTTATTATAAATATGAGTAGAGTTGATTCATCTCATGAATAAATATCCATGAAATCGTCTCACGAGAGACATATCTACTCGCTTACTTATTATTAATTTATCACCTATCTATATTTTAATTGTTTTCATTTTCTGTCAGTAACTATTTATCCAAGTGTTTTCTTTAACTTTTATATTCTAAATATTTAGTCATTTTGTATTGACATTTTTCGGTCTTATAAACCGAGAATGGAATTACAATGCACGGAACACTCTTTGAAATCTTGTATGTCGTGCGATAGAATTTGGACAAGAAATTATAGGAAATATTTATTTAAAAAAAAACTCGATATTCGACTCTTTCGAATGGTAGCGATGATATTGAATAAATATGCATCGAAGTATATAAATTCATCATAAAACTATAGAAACTCATTTATTTTTTTACTCATAGTTTAGGGTTAATTATGACATAAATTGATCATATAACTTATGCTGGGAAATTATTTTGAAAAAGGGAAATATAATAATGACATGATTTGGAGAATATTCGGGTAAGAATGATTTCATGTTCCATAGCTCCTCTCAGCAATGATTTCAAGTTAATTATGATCAAATATCAAATAAATCAACAATTAGATAAAATGTTTGGATAATAGCCGTTGGATGCCCTTAAATTAATGTTGGGCTGGTCAATTTTCTTATAGAGCAATGAGCACCGCTTTTTGTTCTGCTTTTGAAATCATTTTCCTTGGCAAAGCTACCACATTATTCTTTAAGTGGGTAAAATGAGTCAACTCGATTATATTTATTATGAAAATTAATATTTTTCTTTAATTTAAGTGGGTCGGAGATTTGTCTTATAAATTGAGCTCACGGAGTTTTTGTGTTATTTTTGTAATTGTTTTACGTAAGATATATAATTAAAACTAATTAAATCAACCACCTACATCTCTTTGGTACCGGTGGCTCTTTTGCTTTTTAAAATATTCTTGGATGTAATTGATTGATATTCTGCACCTATAAAAAGCAGACAAGTAAACTTCAAAAGGTTATGGACAAACGAGAGTTGGATGTTTGTTTTTTTAAAAGGGACGGGACAAAAGGTTAGGGACAAAGGCAGAGCTACAAACAACATTGCTAATATTGTCATTTTTTACATACAATTGGTCCCATAAAATAATTTTAGGCAGTGTTTAACATGAATACTAAAATATTAATCGATTACGCATCATATTATATGAATTAATAGAGTATAGATTATTATGATATTCCATTGGACCCAGAAATGATACATTGGAAGAATAAAGTCCCCTCATTTCATTTAAGTTAAGACGCGAAATTGGAAAGGCGAAGAAGGCCTCCTTCCGGGGGGCCCGAGCCATCAGTGAGATACCACTCTGGAAGAGCTAGAATTCTAACCTTGTGTCAGGACCTACGGGCCAAGGGACACTCCGGTAGACAGTTTCTATGGGGCGTAGGCCTCCCAATGTATATAAATTTATCGTCCATATATTGTACATCTTTCATTGTCCGGAACCAAAAGATGCGTGATTATTCTAGTGAAAATTTTAAAACAAGAAAAGCCTACTTAGCTTAAAACATACTAGTGCACCGACGTAATCGTTGCATGCTTGTATAATATTTTTTTATAAATCATTTTATTTATATTTAAATGAGGATCAAAATATAATTATAAGAAATAGTGAAGGACTATACTGTAATTTTGATATATAAATTTAAAAATAAATTGAAAAATAAAATAATAAAAAATGACTTCAATGAGAATTGAACATATAACATAAACCCCAAGAAGCAATGACTCTAACCGCTAAACTACGTATAACTTAAATTAAAATTTTAACATTTTATTAATATATATAATTATTAAAATATTTTAATTATTTTAAGTGTCTCGAAATTAATAAAATAGTATAAATAAAAATAAGGAACACTCGGTTTCTTCAAACAGCAAGAGAAAGATGATTAAACAATGGGGACGCGGAGGGACTTTTTTGGGTTGGGCTGAAAATTGGACCTAAAAAACGAAGGGGCCCAGGATTACATCTGGCCTAATTCCATAATATATGGGCCGAGTTCCTCAAAGTGCGATATGACATAATAAAGTGCGGGAAGAGTGGGTGGTTGCATCATTTTTCAGCTCTACTATTTCTCCAGAGGTTTGGGTTCGAGATCTGAACTCTTCGATCCGTTGATTGTAAAAGAACAGAAAAGCTTAGAAGATCGGAAATGGCTGCGGCTGCTGGAGGACCGGACCCGTTGTTTGGGTTGAGGAACAACTTTTACTTGGGAGCGTACCAGGCGGCGATCAACAGCAGCGAAATCCCCAATCTTTCCCCAGGGGACATCGTTGAGAGAGACTGCCTTGTTTACCGTTCTTACATTGCCCTCGGCAGTTACCAGGTACAATCAAATTACCTTCAGTATGTGGACTCTTTTTGTTATTATTAAATTTTGGATTGTTGTATATTGAGATTCCAATTTTTTGCTTTAAGTGCGCCTTGAGAAGTTTCTCGATTGATTATGTTTGCCGTTTCTGTTTGGTGATGTAGCTTGTGATAAATGAGGTCGATTCGTCAGCAGCGACGCCACTTCAGGCCGTGAAATTGCTGGCTTTATACCTCTCGAGCCCGGAGAACAAGGTGATTTCTTAAAAAAACAAAATCCATGTAACTGATCTGATTTTTCGACTTTGAATCTTGAGTGGGAATGCTGGATGTAAACCTTGGTTATACTAGTTTTTGTTGACGTGATCTACTAATCTTGTTCGGTTATAATTGCATACAATAATTCATGCACAATTAGCGTAGGGGCTTTTTGTCCAGGAAGTAATTTCTTTAGTGTTCTCAGAGTGAGAGAATCGATGCGGAGTAGGATTACGATGAAAAGAAGGTAGACGAATTTTTTCATAAAGTTGAGCATTATTGTTCTATTTTACTAAATTTTATTCGAGATGGCTACCTAGAGTAAATTATGACCATCACAAAAACATAAGTGATCATTGGAAAACTAGAAAATACTTGAATTTTGAAACAATACTCGTGACAAGTCAAAGGAAAAGTGATGGAGCAGGTAGTAATCATCGGTGCAAGATGTTGGTCTTGATTAATCAATGAGCCAAATCTATGATGTGTAGGAAATGGCAATTACTAGTCTTCGCGAGTGGTTAGGAGATCCAGCCATTGGAAACAACCCTATGCTAAGGCTTATTGCTGGAATTATATTCATGCACGAGCAGGATTATAATGAAGCCTTGAAGCACACAAATGTTGGGGGAACCGAGGAAACCATGGAGCTGTGAGTTGTTTCTGGATTTGATGATGGCTTTGCTATATATTTTGTATCCATTCTATATTTATATGCTAAGTGTTGCTAATACTCACGATTTTTTGAAACATGTTAGTGCTGTGTTCTATTTCTACGTTCAAATTCCCTCATGCATTATATGTCAAGTCTTGTTCATAGCTGTCATTTCCGGGAACATGGTGATGCTGCGTGCAATATATTGATGTAGCCCCGACTTTACTATTATCCATACAGTTAGTATTGTTTTGCACCTGCCTTTTGTTCGCCTAATGGAGGGCGGGTACTTTTTCCTTAACATCTCTTTAAGAGTCAGCGTGCTTGTTAAATGTGTAACATGTGTGATTATGAACGAACGTCTGCCATTTTTTGCTGCATATGTTTGTGTTTTGCATTGTGGCAAAGCATAACTGCATAAGGTGTTCACTATGAGTTCCATGCTGTAAATACTGCATTAAATGCAACTTTTCTTGCATAATATATGTTTGTGTATTTTATTTGAACACTCAAGGCTGACACCTTTATCTATTTTGCAGGCATGCTTTAAATGTCCAAATTTTTCTCAAAATGTATAGATCAGATTATGCTGAGAAACAACTGAAAATCATGCAACAAACAGATGAGGATCATACCCTAACTCAACTTGCAAATGCATGGCTAAACTTGGCTGTGGTATATTTTTTCTTGCAATACATTCTGTTTAATCAGGAATTAAAGTTCTATTGACCTATCTGTTTTTCTTTGTACAAGGGTGGTTCAAAGATACAGGAAGCATATCTGATATTCCAGGACTTCGCAGAAAAGTATCAAATGACTAGCTTGATTCTTAATGGGAAGGCACTATGCTGCTTGCACAAGGGTGAATTTGCTGAAGCTGATAAACTTCTGCTCGAGGCCCTAAACATTGTATGTATAACATTCTGGCCTTTTGCTTCCTTGAAATCCCCGACAGCATTATCTATAGTGTGATGTTTGACGAAAGATTTTCTCAGTGTGTTGGATCATTGATATGTTTGGTGCTTTATTTACAAACATGGAAGTCTATGGCCATGAATCGTAAAGTATGTAGTGAATTGACTACATGGCATTCGACTCCCTTCAAAAAATTGATCCGCGCGGCATATGAATTACGCCTCATATCTTGTATGATTTTTGACTTGAGAGTTTTATCGTGTGCTGAATGCTGTACGGAAGAATTACCATTCTTTTGTCCGTAAGACATTGCCTGATGGTTGTTACACAGGATGCGAAGGACCCAGAGACTCTTGCCAATCTCGTTGTCTGCAGTCTTCACAACGGGAAGCCATCCTCCCGCTATTTGAAGTACGATTTGTACTTGTTATATGCTATTTGATTTGTACTTCGTAGAGCTTCTACTTATTTTATGGAAGACAATTGCAACGGATATGTGATACCTACATGATATTTTGCAGCCAGTTGAAATTGTCACACCCAGACCACATGCTTGTCAAATGTGCATCAACGGCGGAAGAGAAGTTCGATAGAGCAGTTCAAAATTTTACTTGAAGAGTAGACCAGCATGCTTGTTTGTCAAGGTCCGACCATATGAGAATTATGTTATGCATAAATATTCTAGAAACATACTTGCCTTCACGGAATTTGCTATTGTTAATCCTTTTCTTTTGGTCCGATTTTTCTATATGCCAAAATTGTGTCAGTAAAACGCTGATACATTGTGGAGGGGCTTAAAATGTTGTAGTTGATTAATCAGTGTATAGCGTCGCTACAGCCCCCACACCCTTGAAATTATTCTGAGTGTCCTGTTTTGTTTTCCGTTCTCCTCTATTGGGTTCTTTTCTGGACAAGTCTTTCAAACTTGCTCCATATCGCGCAACGACACTGATGTCAAGATGGCGTTTGAGATTGTGTTCAGAATTATAACACAAAAGCAAAGGGTAGTAAAATATGTAATGACGTCTTTCAATTCAAACACAGCGCATATGTGCTGATGTGCAATTAAGAATTGAAAGCAAAAGAAATTATCTATAGGCTCGCTTACGTCAGAAGCTTCAGCGTCCAAAATATTATGCACTGAATAAAACTTGCCACATGCGACACTGCAACAAAAATTGATATTAAAGACTATTAAATAAATAGAATAAACAGGGTGTTTTAATGTTAGTCTTGGTCATGTTGTGAAAACACCGAACCTGAAGGGTGGTTGAGTCAAGTTTTCTACTGGTTTCAACTCGTTAAATACATCCGGACGAAAATCTTAATATGGTATCAATACCTTTCATCTTTGTACAAGGTTTTTATTCTTGTATCCCAGAGTCAATGCATCGTAGCTAGGAAAATGTTTCCGAAAGCGTCAGTGACAAAAATCTCGTCAGCCTTCTCAGAGAGGGGAGAGATTCAAAAAAAGGATTAGTATGGTTTTTTTTTAAGTAGGACTCCCCATGTATTGAAAACCCCTCATTGAATATCCAAAACAAATAAGGACGACAATTCTCTGACGGCATCGAAAGCAGATTACCTCAGTTTCAAGCATCTTCTTGTATAATTTACACATGATTTCAAAACACTAAAAAGCAGTTTCACTATGAGACCTGCTAGCCACTTCTAGTTCCCCGAGTTCTGTTGTTGCTCCTTGGGTCCTCAAGAAGACTTCACAAGATTTCATTAGCTGTTCGAGTACAAGGTTTTCGTTATTAGCTATGACGATGTTCATCTCTTGCACCAACTTCATGAGAGTGGACCTCTCAAACCGGTGCCCATTTTCCGTGAAAAATTTTGACCATGACTTTCTAGAAAACAGACGTGACTCAACACAATAGTTAGTAATACAGTTGAGAGCAGAACCATGGTCACGCTGTTCCAGTCTTGTGCAAAACAGTTCTAAGATGAGCAAAGGGGGGAGAACCCGTTGAGTTATATTCAAGTGCTTCCAAGTCATTTCCAGTAGCTTGTCCTGAAAAGCAAAATCGGATGTGCAGAAATTTAAGTCTCATCTACAACCTCGCCTATGGGTTAGACAGTGACTATACAGTGAGGCTTTGAAGAATCAAGTAGAATATGTCAAGACCCTGCAAAAACCATCAAACTACTGTGCGTGGCCTCCTTGACCAGCGTTAAACACAAACATTTCACATGAAAATGAGTTTGGGAAGAATAATACCAAACTGGTAAAGAGGAATGAGAAATATGGTTGCACTATGTGAATTCCACAGTACCAAAACACTAGGATACTTGGGAAGAACAAAACTTACCACACAAAAGAAAATCATATTCTGAAGTTAGCGAAAATCTAACATATATAGCATGTTTAATTTGTGTATGATACTTTGTTTAAAATTGTGAATTTTTAAAACTTTACCTTTCCAGCACGACGGGCATCCAAGATTAGGCGAAGATGACGTTTTGCATTGAAGTGGTGACCATATTTCAGCATCTGCTCATATACAAACTCAAGATCATCCCATTTGTGTTTCGCATAGCATGCTTCCAACATTGTGTTGAATGAATAGATATCTGGTATGACTCTAACTTTATAATCTCCTTCATGCTTGATAAAGTTTCCATTCTCCAATAAGCTCAGAAACAATTGTTTGGCTTCTTCAAACATTCCATGGTCCAGAAAAGCTTTAATCATTATGTTACATGTTATCAAATTCGGCATACAAAACTTCTGCATCCGATCAAAGACATATGCACCATTTTGAACGTCTCCAGAGTCCAGACACGCTTGAATTAAACCAGTGTAAGTTACCACAAGTGGTTTATTTGCAACTTTGCATATCTTGTCAATCTGTGAGGAAAAACAGCGAGGAAATGAGAAAAGATGTAAGATTCAATTTCCCCAAGCAAGAATCTGCAATTGTATTCCATCAAACAGAAACCATGCAAATTTGTGTGCAACTTCCATAAGTCAGAACAATAAATATATCCGCTTCTAATTTCTGATGCGCACTCCTGCTGTCTAGTATTCTGATTCAAAGTTTGAATTAGAGTTACCAAATGGAACTAGAGATATTATAAACAGAACTATGTAGAAAAGGATCATGTTGTATTGTTTCCCCATTTTTTTCTTTTCTCATTTTCAAACTCTTAATGTTATATTGCTTCAAACAAATAGTGCCTCAAATAATCTCAGACATGCTACAAACTACCAACGAATAGGCAATGAATACAAACCATCACCACGGAGAAAGCACAGTAAGAATTTCAACATGGTATGCAAAAGATGTTAATGAAACTTTATGCAAAAATAGAAAGAAAGAAAAACAACAACAAATGTGTTACACATTTGAAAATACATACTAGCTTTAACGCTTCGTTGCACCTTCCCACGCTACAGAGGCAGCGAGCAAGGTCATAGTACAAACTAGCATTACCAACTATTCCTCGTCTCTCCATCTCTTCAACAGCCATTATGGCCTCCTCAGTTCTACCTTCCCTCCATAAAGCATTCACAAGAACTACAGACAACAAAAAGAAATTTGACATGTAATAGTCTCCTATGCATTAGGATAAATATACAATTCAACAATTTACCTTTATATATCAAAGCATTTGGTACGTATGCCTTTTGTACTTTCTTGAAAAAATCATGGACCAAGTTATACTTCTCACAGGCCAACATTACCTGCAGAAATACAGACCAATTTTCTGCTATAGACAAGGAAGAGAAAGCAACAAATTTTTGGCTAGAAAGAGAATTGAGCTATATAAGCACAAAAAAATACGTTTTTGCAACCTCCAAGTAGTTTCTATCATAAATAGAAAAACCAGGCTGAAAACCGCAAGCCTTGGGGCTCAACATGGGACTATTTACAGAAGCTAGATATTTTGCTCTTGAAGCTTGGAACAAGTACAGCTATAGAACATGTTATCTTGAACCTCTTTAGTACAAATATGAGAAAAAGCAAAAAGAGATCAACCACCCTAACAAGACTCCACTCATATTCTAATATTCACATGGTATTGTCCAGAATGTCAGAAACAATACATGTCAAGGTGAAAGTTTATCCTATCACACGTGGTGAGAAACTAACCGATAAGACTAAAAATGGATGTGAAAATAAGTAATTTAATCAGAAGCCAACAACAAAACCAACAATAATCAACACTGAATTGCTTGGAAAAATTATAGAAGCAGGACTACTTTTATTTAACCATCACCATCCACAGTTTCCACACTTCAGACTAAGGCTATAAGGGCTACAGAAACGAGCATTACCTCCATAACTAGTCCATATGTTGTCATTGAAGGTTGTTGGCTTTGTTCGCTTATTTGCTGTAGGACCCAGAAGGCCCCTTCCCATTTCTTACGCCGTACACAAGCATTAAGCACCTGCAACAAATGCATTCATGAATCCTCAAGAAATAAAACCTAAACTAAATGATAGCAGCATTATTAAAGATTATGTTTTAAAAGAAGGGGAAGTTCAAAAATGCCCTTTTTGCAACATATTTATAATCATCAAACTGCCTGCATAGAAAAGGAAACTGGAAAGTAGCACATGGTATGACGTAATACAGTCAAGAGGCTTTTTCATTTGCATCAGAACGGTCTGATGTATGTTACCCAAGAGCTGAAACCCAAACTGGACGTGCAGCTATTATGTCCCAATACAAATAGCTTTTAATCAAAATGAGTAGCAAGATTACTGCTTTCTCAAAGTCTCACCAGAAAACAAGCCCATCCTTGCACATTGAGACGTGCAGCTATTATGTCCCAAAACAAATAGCTTTTGATCAAAATGAGTAGCAAGGTTACTGCTTTCTCAAAGTCTCACCAGAAAACAACCCATCCTTACACATCGAAACACCGACGCTGTAAGTTACATATCAATCACCAAACTAAACAAAGGTTCCTTAGTAGGCGACAATGATTCTCCACAAACCAAAAAAAATAGTACATTAACTAGAACATCAACATACTTACAGAATTGTAGACAACAATATCAGGTTCTAATCGTGGATCCCACTTCTCAAGATATCCAGTTTTAAACTTCTTTTGTGGAGGAGATCGCATCGAATCAATAACATCAAATAGTTCCTTCATATGCCCCGCTTGTCCAAGAGTGACAGCAATGCACCGATATGCCACGATGTCAGGGTAAGAGGCCGTTTGCCCCTATCAGATAAAAGAAGAATCATTCCACGTCCTATATCCTCTCTATCTGGTACTTGTGCGTGAATATACATAATACAAACTACAAAGTACTACCTGCATAACGTGAAAGAGATTTAGTGCTTCCACTGGCCTCCTTGCTTTTCCAAGGGCATCAAGTGCAGCAGTATAGATATGCCTGGAATTATGGGTATACTAGAAAAATCAAATGATGACTGAAGAAGGAATATATAACCGCAATGTGTTTGATCGGATGCAATAAAACAGTTCCTCAATTGAGAAAGAGGATCCACCTACAGCTGTAAGTTATGCAGCAATTCCATCAAATGAAGGAAAAAGGATCGACAACATTTAACTAGGATGCAATTTCCAAGTCGAGCAAAATAAAAACCTGATTTTATAAAAAGACATATATAGTCATCTTTGTGACAAATTTCTTAAGGCAATCGTATGTTATACAACTCATGGATTGACAACGGCTACCCGCACAGCCCGAAAAAAAAATCAGGTAAACGTAATTCATAAAAAAAATAATTTCCAGGAGAATCAATGGATTTAATAAATTTATTATGACTTCAGCCCTCAGAATTATTGCACCATCTCGTTGAAGAACATAGCATCCTAGATATGACTTCTGAGCATCTAAAATAGGAACCTTCTAGATGCAGATAAACGTTTCCAGATCATATGCTCATACAACTTTTATTTATGCAAAAGAATTCATGTTGCAAAATATTTGTTAATTTAAAAAAAGAAATTGGTAAGTTTTTTTCGAGCTAGATTTGAATATAATGGATGACAAAAGAAAACAAAGAAACCTTAGAATAGTTTTTTTTTTAAAGAAAAAAACCTTAGAATAGTGCACCAATAAATTGGATGCATCAGACAGATCTTAAAGCAAGCAGACTCAAAATCAAGTAACTAACTACGAGTAGGAGTATCACACCACATCTTGTTGACAAGTTCATAATTGAATGTATTCTCAACCAATTAATTACTAATTTTCAGATAAATTTCAGAACAGGGTAGGAAACGAAGTAGCGGATAAGTACCGTATGTTGTGAGATTTGAAGCGCTCACGTGATTGAATCCATTCAATGAGTTGAAGAACTCGTCTCCAGTTTCCCAACTCACCCAAAATCTGGACAATCCTCCGGATGGAGTAGTCCGAAAATCTTATCAGAGCACTTCGCATCATTTGAGAGAATTTCCACTCAGGCATGTCAATGTCTGCACCATTCAGACTGTAGGAATGAAGAACAATACTTCATTGTGCGGTAGAAAAAATTTGAGCCATAGAAATTGGTGCAGTCACAACAGATGCTGGAAATAAGGCGTATGTTTTACCCGAAAGGACTTTCTTCCAGTCAAAATTAAGACTTGGTAATAAAACATTAACACTCACAATTACAGATTCGACATGGGGGTCTTTAAATTAGTGCTCCAGTTAACACTAGAAGGGGTAAGTGTGCATGTCAAACGAGGGGAGCAAATTGGACGAAGGGCTGAAGTCCGTAGTTATAAAAATTCGTATCTGCCAAAAAACAACTTAAAAAAAACCACCGAGGAATTAACAAGCATCATATCAGTCACCTTCTTGTGGCAATTACACGAAAGATCCTTACTCTGGCACACACATATACGGTCAATTATCACAACATTGCTTTTCTATTAACTGTCCCACTTGGAATTAAACACTGTTTCAGAATTCCCAATAACTAAAAGAACATGAAGAAATCAACATGAACTTCATAACGATTAATTATATAATTTATCACATAATCACACAATACAAGCGATCTACTCACCTCTTAGAGAGCTTTCGAATTCTCTCATCCATGTCTAATTTTGAGATTCTTGGCCTGTCCATGAAATCATCTACATTCTCCAGTGACTTAAATGCAGCTCTTTCCAAGTCCAACATCTTACTCTCACCGTTGCCACTTTTTTTAGCACCAAGATTCTTGACACTCACATTCAGCGTCCTCTTGATGAGTTCCGGCGACTTTTTCAGACCCTTCCTTGAATCTTCTTGAACAAATACATTTTTATGAGAAGCACCCTTTCTTGAATCTTCTTGAACAAAGACATTTTTCTTATGAGAAGCACCCTTTCTGGAATCCTCGTGACCATTATCCCGTGCGTCGTCACCCTTTTCATCTTGAACTGTTTTCTTGATGCTCTTCTTTTTCGTCGGACTACTAATATTAGAACCATTGTCTCTGTCCGTCTTGACAGATTCCAATGCCTTCAAATACTCATCAAAGGATGGCTTGAATTCAAACTCTTTATCCAGAACAATCCCACCCCCATCAGTTAAAGAGCTTCTTGACGTAATTCCAATCTGATTCTTTCTTCTCGGAGCTAATACAATACTGGGGTTCTGCCCCTTAAACGGGTGCAGCGAATTGAACTTGCGGGTCTGGTTAATTAAATAAATAGCTTCAATGGCGGATTCAGAAAAATATACTGTGCACATCATGTCCCTTCTCCTTAATTTGACATATTATTTAAGTTCTCAACACAAAATGGGACAATCGAAACAAAAGTTTAAGGTTATACTTGGTGTTTGTGTGCAATGAGAGGAGCAAGAGGATAACAAGAAGATATTCTTCAGACGCAACGGCTGGAAATCATATGTAGTACGCGCGACCGCGAGTTGTCACGATAAGAAGGATGACGAATATACCATACGGCCCAGATTGATCTGAGTGGCCCAATACATCGCCCAAGCCCATTCAACCTATAGCCCACGAACTATAGAGATGTATATTTTAAAATTGTATGTGTGATATTTATTTTGTATACACAAACATCGAGTGTGTCACGACTGCTCACAAAATTCATACTATTAATTAATCAGAGATGAAGTTAAAATGTTCGATTTGATAAGAAATCTATATATATGTATAAGCAAAGTTTTTGTCAAAAAAAAAAGTTGTTTTTGTCAAGAAAAAGTTTTCGCCCAAATTACTTACTTAAAAAGGAAATATAATATTTAATTAATTTTTTTAACTTTTCTTTAAAAAACTTGGTTGAGTATTAAAAGTTATAATTTAAAGAAAATTTTCCAATGGATATTAAATTACAATTTAGTAATCATAAATATTCGACCTCAAATGCATGCTATATCGAGATTATCTTAATTTGAAAAAAGTTAATGCATAATAATTTTCTTCCAAAACTATATATATTTTGTATATTTTGGAATGTCTTCTTTAAAGTAAAATAAGATACCTCAAGAAAATTAAAAGAGATATATTTTAAAAAGTTTCAAATATATATTAAATTACCTCAATAGACATGTCTATTACATTCAATAATCAGAAATATTTGACACGCAATACATGCAATTCGAGATTTTCATAATTTGAAAGAGTTAATGCATGGTATAATTCTTTCAAAGCACCTGCTATATAATTTTTTTCTCTTGGACTGCCTTATTTTAATCTAAATTATAAATAATGCACCGTTGAATATTATATTGGAAACCGATTTTATTCTATTTATCTTATTAAATTTATGTAATCCAATATATATATATATATATATATATATATATATATATATAAGCAAAGTTTTTGCCAAAATAAAAAAATTACCGCCCAAATTACTTACTGAAAAAAATACAATATTTAATTTGTTTATTTACTTTTTCTTTGAAAAAACTTGGTTGAGTATTAAAAGTTATAATTTAAATAAGGTTTTTCAATTAACATTAAATTTTCATTTAGTAATCATAAATGTCTTACCTCAAATGTATGTTATTGCAAGATTTTCTTAATTTTAAAAAATTAATGCATGGTAGTTTTTTTCCAAAATCATATGTATATTGTATCTTTTGGACTGTCTTCTTAAAAGTCAAATAAGATAGCCCAAGAAAATTAAAAGAGAGATATTCAAAAAAGTTTCAAATATACATTAAATTACCATCAATAGACATTCTATTATCCTCAATAATGCATGGTATAATTCTGTCGAAAGCACCTGCTGTATAATTTTTTCTCTTGGGTCGCTTTATTTGAAATTATATTATAAATAATGCATTGTTGCATATTATATTAGAAACCAATTTTATTCTATTTATCTTACTAATTTTATGTACACCAAAACTGAATTCTGAAATAACTTCTCTTTTTAGCATAATTTGTAAGTTGAATCCTTCCAAGTTTCAATGACGTTTAGACTTAGATTTGTTCGCTATTATGAACTACCTACATATGAAAACAATGAGAATAATGAAACATTAAGTTTGAAATATGTCTTTCATGATCTATAAGTAATAAATATTATTATCTTATTTGCACGAAATTTTAATTATTACGCATATTGCTAATGTGATAATTTTGTTATATATTGCAAGTTCATGGATACAAGGTAGTATAAAATGTCCCGTAATAAAAAATATTAAACTAATTCTAAAGGAAGTACACAACTTATTAGAGGGCACCTTATAAAACTCATTGGCATTGTTTTGTGATACACATAGTAAATGTTAATAAAATAACTTTTCTGGTTATATATGATTTACTTATAATCACATATTTCATTTTTTTTAGGAATAATATGATGTTGTATACATTATGAATAGATTTTGTGGATAAAATCTTAACCTATTTGGATAAAGATATTAACGAAGCAATTGTTGTTATTCTTCAAATGTTTCGAACACGTATCATGTCACAAAACTATTTGTGAATGAAGATTTAGAAGAAGTTATTGAATTTTTTAAAATTTATTTCTCGTTAGTTTTATTGAATTTGATTTAAAAATATTTATTTATCACATGTTAAAAAATAATAATATATATAGTTTCTCGGAAATTAAAGAGTTAATTAATTAAATATGTATTTACGTTGGTGGTTGACATTAATACATTAAACATGATAAAAACCATGACATTGTCTTATGCTAACATAATTAATCGACATACATTGTATTTAAGAAAGTTTTTCAAAATTAGCGAAAAAATAGTTTTCATTTTTATTTTTATAATCATATTATTTTCAGTACAATTTAAATTTCTATTATTTTTTATAATAATTAATTTTTAATAATATTATTTCGTTCATTGCACAGTGTTAAATACTGGTGAAGAATCTAAAAAAAAGTTTTTGTGCATACCATTATTAATTCTTAAAAAAATTAGAGACATTAAAGTATAACTATCAAAAGTAAGTCATTTGTGAGACGGTCTCACGAATATGTAGCTGTGAGACGGGTCAATCCTACCGATATTCATAATAAAAAGTAATACTATTAGCATAAAAAATAATAGTTTTTCATGGACGACCCAAATAAGAGATCTGTCTCACAAAATATGACACATGAGACCGTATCACACAAGTTTTTGCCAACTATCAAAATAGACCCGCTCGCCAATTTTTCAACATAATTTAGTCCTACTTTGAGTTGTGGATTAGGCGGGCTAAGCCACTAGAACTTACATTACATAAACATTTTACAGAATAGTTCAACAATCGTTAATCATTGCTATGAAAATTAAACGTGAATAATTCTTGAATCTTTAAATTAATAAATAATACAATGTTATTCAAAAAGTAATCAACAATAGATAATTACAAAATATCAATTTTAATCATGCATAGATTATTGGTATTTGACATTTTTAGTCATACATGTTTCGCTAAATCAATTATAATCTTAGAATAATAATTTTTTTTCAATTTTAATCATTATCTCCAAAATAATGTAATTAAATGACCATTTTTATTATTTAATTTTGTAAGTTCGTGATTAAAAAAATCACTTGAGATATACTTGTGTGTTTAACGACGTAATGATAAATTGTAACAAAGATATCAGCCATTTAGTTGCATGATTTTGACAAAAAAATAAAATTTATCAAAAAAACATAGTTACGTGACTATAATTGATTTAAAAAACATACATAACTGATATTTTGTCATAAATAATTATAACATTTCATCTCCTTCCCCATCTCTTTCTTTTATTCTTCTCAATAATTTCCGAAATATTTAATACGATTATCTTAGTATTTGCATCATTTTCATTATCTTATGTGAATAAATGAAATCGAGCCAATTCGAAAGTTTTTTTTCGCATGCTAGAAAAATATTTTAATTGTATTCAAAATTATTGAATTCGAGCTGATCTCGAAGCCTAATTATTTTATTCAACAGTTCAAGAATCACTCACACGTTTTAACATTTTATTAAAATAATATAATCATATTATAAATAAATATATTTCGAACATTTATATCCAGAGTAACTCCAAAATATTTTTTAAATATGGTATAGATACTTGTATTTATTTATTTTTAGCACATAAAACATCTACCCCAATAAATTTTGAAACTTGAACCTCCCTAATATATATTTATAATAACTTTTGTGAGACAATTCAATTTTGTGATGAGTCATTTATAAGAAAATATTATTTTTTTTGTTGTAAATATGAATATACAACATGAACAGAACAGACTATCACAATACATATATTAATATATATATTTAGTAATATATATTTCGATTGAAGTGAATATTATGTGTAAGACTGTCGTCGCATAAGAAACAGACGAATATATATTTAGATTGAAGTGTATTATGCCATATATATATATATATATATATATATATATATATATATAAATATAAGCAGAGTTTTTGCCAAAAATAGTAATTTTCCGCCAAAATACCATTTCTAAAAAATGAAAGATTTACATGAATATTGACACATATGTATTGCAATAAATGATCACTTCAATTATTATTTGCATTGATTACATCAATTCATTTAATTCAATTTTGAATTCAATTAATTTTTATATTAATTCAAATGTAATTTATGTAATATATGTTTTTTTATTTTTTTCTCAAATTAAAACTAAACTCTATTAAAAACATAAACTATATTAAAAAATTTTCATTGATTATATCAATCAATTTAATTAAAAACTGTATAAATAAATTTAAAATACAAATGATTACAATGTTCAGTATCACTCATTAGATAAATCATTCAAAAATAAATTTTTCTATTTTAAGTAATTTTATGTCCAAATCACTTGCTAAAAAAGAAATACAATATTTTATTAGTTTATTTAATTTTTCTAAAAATAAATTGGTTGAGTTTAAAAGTTATCACTACAGCAAGGTTTTCCAATGAATATTAATTTACCATTTAATAATCAAATTTTTTTATCCCAAATACATATTATTTCGAAATTACCTTAATTTGAAAGACTTAATGCGTTGTAATTTTCTTCTAAAACTATATGTATATTGTATATCTTGAATTGTCTTCTTAAAAATTCAAATAAAAGAGCACAAAAAAATTAAAAGAGATATATTCAAAAGAGTTTCAAATGGACGTTAAATTACTCTCAATAAACATGTATATTACCCTCAATAATCAGAAATATTTGACACTCAATGCATGCAATTCGAGATTTCCATAATTGGAAAGAGTTATGTTAATGTATGGTATAATTTTGTCAAAAGCATACAATGTATAATTTTTGTCCCTTGAGATGTCTTATTTGATTTTTAAATTATAAATAATGCAATATTGCATATTATATTAGAAGTCAATTTTACTCTATTTATCTTACTAAATTTATCTACTCCAAAATTGAATTCTGAACTGGCCTCCTCTTTTCAGTACCATATATGAGTTGAATCCTTCCAAAATGTAATGTTCGTTTAAATTTAGATTTGTTCGTTGTTATGAACTACCTACATATGGAAACAACGAGAACAACGAGACATTAAGTTTGAAATCTGTCTTTCATAGTCGAGAAATAAAAAATATTATTCATCTATTTGTACAAAATTTTAGTTATTACGTATTACTAATGTGACAATTTTCTTCTATATTACAAAGTTCATTGATACATGATAGTATAAAATTTCCCGTAATGGAAGTGATTAAACCAATCCTAAAGAAAGTAAGCATCTTATTAGAAGACACGTTATAAATTTTATTGACATTGTTTTGGAATACATAATAAATGTGAATTAAATAACTTTTCTGATTTATGCATAATTTACTTAGGATCACATGTTTCATTTTTCTTTCAGAATAATACGCTGTTGTGTATATTATGAAGAGATTTTGTAAATAAAATCACCACCCATTTGGATAAAGATATTGATGAAACAATTATTGTTATCATTCAAATGTGTCGAACACGTGTCATGTCACAAAATTGTTTGTGAATGTAGATTTAGACGAAATTACTGAGTTTTTAAAAAATTATTTCTCATTAATTTTATTGAATGTGATTTAAAACTATTTTTTATCACATGTTAAAAAATAATAATATATAACTTCCCGAAAGTTAAAGAATTAAATATGTATTAAGGTTGGTGGCCGACATCAATACACTAAACACGATAAGCATCATGTCATTGCCTTAGACTAACGCAATCTAAAATTTTGATATATGATAGTGATTATTAGCCAAAACTGTATAAATAAATTTAAAATACAAATGATTGCAATGTTCAGTATCACTCATGAGGTAAATCATTCAAAAATAAATTTTGCTATTTTAAGTAATTTCTTGCCCAAATTACTTACTAAAAAGAAATACAATATTTAATTAGTGTATTTAATTTTTCTAAAATTAAAATTGGTTGAGTATTAAAAGTTATCAGTACAACAAAGTTTTCCAATGAACATTAATTTACCATTTAATAATCATAAATTTTTTTTATCCCAAATACATATCTATACTATCTATACTTCTATACTATATTATTAAGTGTGAGGACATGATAATAACTACATAGAGAGGACACCAATTTTTTCTTCTAATTTTACCTTATATGATACTAATATTACACATTTGTTTTTTTGTTTTTTTTTTCAATTTCAGCACACAAATTTTCAATTTTATCCTTATATGACACTAATATTACACTACTTTTTTTGTTTTTGTTTTCCATTTCAACACACACTTTTATTATTATTTTTTATTTCAACAATTCAAATATCAATTTAGTCCCTCCATAATTTATCAAATTTCATTTTAGTTCATCGATAATGATAAAAAAGATGGTATAAATACATCGGGTGTGCAGAGTATCTAGTATATTTTAAAACGAAGTTTTAGTTACTTTATGGGCAGAGAAATTCAAATTTGAAATTCAAAATAAAAGGTTAACAGTGAAAGCTGAGGCACGGTACCACCTTTTGCCGTTGCCAGTTTCAGGATTCTAAAGCAGAAGTGATTCAGCTCTGGACTCTCTCCATTGCTACCAGATATTGTCCAACCATCTTGATAGTTCATGTATCATGTATCATTATCACGGATAATTAAGGATGACAAAAGGGCGTAACTAGTTGAAGAAAGAAGAAGAATGGCTATTTTTTGCAACCTGTAATTGATAGAGTTCTTGTTTTAGCCAGCTAAATGGAATTTGAGATAGAACCCTCTCAGTTAACATGTGATTTGAGATGAAATATTAAATTTTCTTTGCAGTTAAATCAATTCAGATGAGTTATTAATCATCATTGATTAAACCCATTTTTGTTTTTTGGTGCGGTTTTCGAGTTGTTCTCTTGTTCTTGATTGAACCCATTTGCTTCCTTATTGGGGTTTTTTTTCTCGGTTGTTAACTTGTTATCAAATATATTTTCGTTTGGATTGGGATTTTTTGTTCCTTGAGGTTGTTCACTTGTTCTTGCTACTATATCCGAGTATTGAATCGATGCATTGCATCTCCTAGTGGTAAAGGTTAATCTTTTATTAGCTGTTCAAAATGAGAGAAGAAATTCCATCTGGGAACAGAGTGAAAGCTTCAAAATTTGCTGATCAAAATCAGGCCCCAAAGGGTGGTAATCCCAGTAATGTTAAGGTCAACGGCAATTTTTCAAGGATGAAATCTTCATGGAGTTCTCACATAGTGAAAGGATTATCAGCTGCAGATAAGAAAACCAAAACTAGAGTACTGCAAACCACGGCTAACAGCAATAAATTACCATCCGACGACATCACAAACCAGAAGAATCAGCCACCTGTTCCGAATTCAAGAATCAAGAGGTCTCTTATAGGTGACCTCTCGTGTTCAATATATCCAACGCAAGTGCATCCAGAGTCTGTCGAAAGCCAAAACAAGAAAAAGTCTTTAGGTTCATCCGAGGATTTGTTTCTTGAAATCGACCATTTACGGAATATGCTTCAGGAGTCAAAAGATAGAGAGCTCAAGTTACAAGCTGAGTTGTCAGAGTCGAAGAAAAATCCCTCGGTGTTGGAGCTTGAATTAAACAAGAGTGAAATTGATGGTCTTGTCAAGAAAGTGGGATCGCTTGAAAGTGAAAAGGAGAGCCTTTCTACACAGTTGGCATCTTTAGCTGCGTTAGTTGGGAAGCAGGACGAAATATTGGAAAGCAGAGAATATGAAAATTTGAGTAATGTGGAGATAGAGGTTGTGGAATTGAAGCGTTTGAACAAGGAGCTGCAGCTTCAAAAGAGGAACCTTGCTTGCAGGATTTCTTCCTTGGAATATCAGTTAAATAACCTTTCTCAAGTCTCTGAGGTATATTATTACCACTTACTGAATCAAAGCTCTTGCTATTGATGATGTTCACTGTAAACTTATCGATTGCTGCAACTGCTAAGTTATTTGGCATAGAGCTTGTTGATCCGGTACGTGCTTATAATTTTGCAATGCAGGAAAGTTATAAGTCAGGAAGAATTGTAATTCCATCAAGTTCTAACTTCTAAGTATGTGCTATGCTCGAAATTCAAACATTAGTATTTATCAAGAAAACAATTCGCTATGTTTGGTTAAAGGAAAGCTGATGAAATGTTTGAAAAAATATGTTCTATCAGTGGATCTATCCTGTTTTCATTCATTTTTTATATCGTCAAATTTAATTACATTGAAAATATAAGTTTAGATGGAGTTATATAAGAACTTAAACAGTGGTGAAAATCAATTTTTATGACAGCCTTGGGATCTGAAAAGAACTAACAATAGCTTGATTTCTTATTCCTTTCATTTTGAACTTTTTATGGGCAGAGTGATATTGTTGAGAAGATTAAATCAGAGATTTCTTTGCTACGGCATACCAATGAAGATCTATGTAAACAAGTGGAAAACCTTCAAATGAGCCGAATGAATGAAGTGGAGGAGTTAGTTTACCTGAGATGGGTTAATTCATGTTTGAGACATGAGTTGCACAAAGCCTCTACTACGAGTTGTGACAAGCCACCAGGACTTAACCCTGTTGAGAAGAGCAAAGGGTCTAAATGCTTGTTATCTCTTCAGACGGATGAAGGTTCAGAAAAAAATGCCAAAACAAGGTTATATCTGATCAAGAAGTTCAAGAAATGGCCTATTACTGATCAAGACTTGCTACAAATGAAAGACACGGATGACCTTATCAATGCTAGCAGGAGTGATTCCCAAGGTTCAGCACGTCGGCACTCTATTAGCGGATCGAAACTCTGTTCTGAGGATCTGATAGTTAATAACAGAAGGCAGTCCGATGGTTTTATATGCTCCAAGGAAGCGGATAAGGGGATAGAGATGCTAGTTTCCCAAAAATACGACTTGGAAGTAGGCAATAGGTCCCATGTTTATACCAACTGCCAAGAAATTAGTAAGCTAGCTGCTTCATTTGATGTTGAAAAACGCGCCTTACGAATTCCGAATCCTCCTCCTAGGCCTTCATGTTCTGGTGTAAATGAAATAAAAGAAGAAAAATCTTCTCAAAATCTTGCACAAACTCTCCCGCTCCCACCCCCGCCCCCGCCCCCGCCTCCGCCTCCAAAGTTAATGGGTAGAAGCATGATCGGAATAGTGAAGCGTTCTCCCTTAGTAGTTGAATTTTACCACTCACTCATGAAGAGGGATTCTAGGAAAGAGTGCTTAAATTCAGGGACAACAGATGCATCAGATGTTGCAGATGTTCGGAGTAGCATGATTGGTGAAATTGAGAACCGGTCATCCCATTTGCTTGCTGTAAGCGATTGTTTCACTTTTCATCCTTTCTTTGTAATTGTTACACAAATAAATGCCCAAGCAACGGTTCTTTTAACATGCTTTCTTGACGATGACTTAATGCGTGCAAATAAATCATCTTTGAAGATACCAGCCTTCAATGTGTTCTTTTTATCAGTCAATTCTAAAATATCCTTGTATATCACCTTCTTTCGAGCAGATAAAGGCAGATGTTGAGACTCAAGAAGAATTTGTGAACTTCCTGATTCGAGAGGTCAATAGTGCAGTTTATCAGAACATTGAAGATGTAGTGGCATTTGTGAAGTGGCTTGATGATGAACTATGCTTTCTTGTAAGTTTCTAAACTATAATGCATAGTTCATTAGCATGTTCTTTTCAAATTTTGATTAAAGGAGTCGGTTATTCCTGTGGTTTAATTTCCTCTGTTGGATTCGCCCTCAAGGTTGATGAAAGGGCAGTTCTGAAGCACTTTGAATGGCCAGAAAAGAAAGCTGACACATTAAGAGAAGCAGCATTCATTTACAGAGACTTAAAGATGTTGGAGCATGAAGTTTCAAACTATAAGGATGACCTTCGTTTGCAATGTGATGTTGCATTGAAAAAAATTGCTTCTCTGTCTGAGAGGTAAGAGGACGTAGTTGCCTTCTAAAATAAGTTTTTGACTTTGCCCTAAGATCCTCCTGTAAGAATCCAGACACTGATATAAACTCTCTCCTTCATTAGGATGGAGCGTACTGTGCATAACATTCTCCGAACTAGAGAGTCATTGATCAGACACTGCAAGGAGTTCCACATTCCTAATGACTGGCTACTAGATGTGGGAATCGTGAGCAAGGTTTGATCTCTTGAATGCATTTTCACACATTTTAGAGGGAAATCTATTTCTTCGTTACGAGTACATTGATATTTTCATTTTTTTTTTCTTGATTTCAGATAAAGTTTGGATCAGTCAAATTGGCCAGTATGTACATGAAGAGGGTTGCCATGGAACTCCAGACCAAGGGAACATCAGATAAGGATTCTTCCTTGGATTATATGTTGCTCCAGGGAGTGAGATTCGCCTTCCGAATTCATCAGGTTTGATCACACTTCAATGAATAGCCATTCTTTCACTTCTTTGATCATCCCTGTGCATAAAGTTTTCTTGTCTTTCGCATACTGTGCAGTTTGCTGGAGGATTTGATGCAGAAACCATGCACGCATTTGAGGAACTACGAGACTTGGCTGTCGTTTTTAACACAAAAAATTAGGTTCTATTAGGCTTATCATCTCAGTAAGCATCAAACATAATTCCGAAGCATTGAATTTTTTGTGTAACGACATTGTATTTATCAATAACTGTGAAGAAATGCGAGTTTGAACGTGAAGATATCTTAGTTTTAGAAATATAATCATGCTTGTCCCTTCCCCCAATGTTAAATGAAAATCATTCACAATTAATTTTCAAAACTTTTAAATTAGATGGATAATTTTTTTTCTAACAAGTTAGAATCTCGAACTTGCTATATTTTAAATTTGAAATTTTGATGTCAGTTAAATCGAATTGAATTTGAGTCATTAGTTGGATCTAGAACATTGTTTAAATCCGCATCTCCGACAAGGAAAACTTAAAGTTAAAAATTAAAATTTATGTGGTCTAAATTCCTAACTCGGAAGATTCCTCCGCTAATGAATGGCAAAATGGAACCAAATCGGAACCATCCTTTCCTTGGATTTTCGTCCGTGCCGTAATTTTTTCACCCCACGAATGAAACATTTTTTCATGCCTAAAAAACAAAAATAGATCAACTCTCTTCCCGAGTTCATATACAGCTCTAATTAATATGTGATCCTTTTCCAGAACAACCAGATATTAAACCAATGTCTGGTGTATGTATTTTTGGTGTACCAGGATTAAACGTGATTCTGTCAAAAAGTACAAAAAATTACCGATTAGAGCCTGACAAAGAAGTTAGACAATACATAAACTTTTCCCAAAGCCCTTTAATTTCTACCCATAATGCAAGAAAAGTTTCGAGAACTGGGTTTGGTGGAGCAAGATTGCAGTACTGAAACGAGCTAGATAGAATCCGTTCTGTTTTCACGTGTTACCGGAACAATTCAGTTGGCATTTTTCTGAGCAGGGATCAAGAAATACGTGAGACAGCCATTCCTGAAAGGGCTTTGGGAGTTTCTTATGGAAGAAGATGAATATTAAAGCTGAGGCGCAATTCAGTCCATGTGACGGGAGATTAAATGATTTCTCCGATTCTTAAACTCCATTTCCCCATAGGTCACGCTCCATATTCATGGTGACTTGGCCTGAATACGAGAAATCAGAATCAGACAGACACATTTCATGGATTCCCCAAGGGCCGCGTGTTTCATCTATCGGGATCTTGATATTGGGACGAATAATCCTGCGGGGGACATGGCTAAGCTTGATCCGACCAATTTCTTCAGAAACGAGCAAAGCAATATTCCACCTCTAACAACGTGATATACGTATATATGAAATGAATTACAAGGAAAAAGTATTTGTAATGTTTTGTTCCACAGCAACTCGGAATATCTCACTTTTATATAATCAAAATATATAGGGACCGTAATCTCGCTCACTGAAATCGGGGAAATTTAGGGAAAAATGAGTGTATTACGGAGTATTTAAAAAAAAGGATCCATAAGTCAATTTATTTAAATATCCTTGTATTTTAAGTGTAAATACATCATTAAATTTGATTATATATATACATTTACTTTAAACACGTAATTCATTCTCATCAGTCGACTCAACCTAAATCCTCTCCGTCGACCTCTTTTTCATTTCCTTTCCGACTACAATTCTCAACAGAAATCGACGCAATGACTAATAATAATATGATAATATTAACGTTTATTTCGATTCATTGTTTATTTTCGTGGGTCGATCGAATGATTGAATAAGAAAATTTCGATCACGTTTAGTTTAGATCGATTATCTATCAATGGTCGACCAAAGACCAAACAATGGTCCACCATTATCTGGTCGACCAATGGTCCACCATTGCTTTGGTCAAAGACCAATTGTTGGTCGACCAAAGCACCCAATTGTTGGTTTTGACCAATTGTTTGGTCGACCAAACTGCTTTGGTCGACCATTGATTGCTGATTGTTGGGTCTATCCAAGTTTGATGCTTGGGTCGACCAAAAAACAACATAGGTCACCTACGCTGTCGACCCAATACATTGGGTCGATCATGGTCGATTAAATTGATTTTGGGTCGACATATCTCGATTTGGGGAAAAAAAACTCGTAAATTTTAATTGAGGGAAGATGTGTGTCGACAGAGAAGAAAAAGAAGGGGAGAATTAATTAACTTAAAGAGTTTAATTGCAGTTAATGTAATAATCAAAAGTGTTTCTTAAAAAAAAAGTCAGAATCTTTATTTTTTAAATATTTTCTATCACACTCCTACTTTTTTAAGTGACCCCTGAAAACGAAAAACAAGAGAAAATCAAACGAAGTCAGATTAGATTACCGAAAATAAAGGCTCGAGCAATCGTCAGATAACAAAAAAAAAATGACAAAAATTTGTGTGAAACGGTCTCACGGTTTCACGGCTCGTATTTTGTGAAACAAATCTTTTATTTGGGTCATCCATGAAAAATTATTATTTATTATGCTAAGAGTAATATTTATATTTATTGTGAATATCGTTAAGGTTTATCCGTCTTACAGATAAAAATTTGTGACACCGTCTCACAAAATACCTACTCAAAAAGAATTATGTCCGATTTCAGTAAATCCTATGTTTTTAACAGATTTGAAACTCTCGTCAGCGAATTCTGGCAAATGTTAAATAGTTGGGGAATGGACATAGGGAAAAAAATTAATTTAAAGATTTTTACGAAAGATTAATTGATCCGTCAGTACTCAGTAGCATATAGTCCCTTTAAATTATTGTTTTTATTTATTTATTTTGAGATTGATCATTAACACATTTTTTTCCGTAGAGAGTATCACATTTTTTTAAAAAAAATATTAAGGTTTAATTTGAGCTTATGAATTTTAAATATATTGAAATCGTATTTTTATAATTTAAAAAAACAAGATCATAAACTTAAAATTCATCACATATATATTTATATTGTGTTTAATATTAATTAAGATACATTTCAAGTTCACTAAATTCATTTTATTTGGTATTATAAATAAATAAATAAGTTATAAAATTAAAATTTAATTTATTATTATATTATTAACAATAAAACTACAATGAAATCAAATTTATGTTTCGATAAAAAAAAACCGTTGATGTAATAATTTATAGAATTAAAAAAATTAATGTAAGATAATTTTATAAATCAATTTTGTCATATAAATATTTTATTCGAGTTTTTTAAAAATAAATATTATTTTTTATATTAAAAATATTATATTTATAATTTTATTACAAATATCAACACGATTAATAAATTATGATCGAGAATTAGTTAGGGACCCACCTACGACTTTGAGAGACTTAGAACGGTTCGGTCGACCCTATCCCTGCGAGCACTGCCTGTAAGAGTCGATCCAACGGCTCGGATTTTTTCGAGCCAATTTTATTTTTTTTTTACAGGGAGGTGGGCCCGGATCACTCATGTGGAGTGATCCGGGCCGTTCATTGCCCGTGCAGACAGTGCTGCACGGGTAGGTTGAAACAAACCACTTAAAACGATGATATGCGTCAAATCAGAGCCGTTCTCCTTTTCTCCATTCGTTTCAGCCAAAAATACACGATATCGACTCTGATTGATCTGACAAGACGTTTCGTGACCTAATTTTAATATCATTTTTACCATTTCAGATTTAGTGAAAATTGGAGCAGCAAATTTATCTATGCGACGATTCGATTCCAAAAGTAATTACTTCGAATGATGCTAATTTACATGACTTATAGAGGAAAATTGGAGAAGCTTGCAAAATATATAAATATATTTGTATAATGTTGCTTATTATTCATGGAATCATGGTCTAAGAAATGGGTCATTTTTATAATTCAAATGGGAAAGAATTTTATGAAATTTTTTTTTGTAAAATGTCATGATATGAATGAAAAATATTATTATTTTTATATAAAATACTTATTTTGACTGTAAAACAATTTTTTTGTTTATTATCTTATTTAAAAAAAATATTATGTAATGTATGATCATTCAAGTGAAAATTATTAATTTTTATATAAAAAATATACATATTATGTAATATAACTCTGATACGAGTGAAAAATATTAATTTCTATGCTAAAATTAGGGGTGGGCAACGGTCGATTTGGTCCGATTTTACTCTACAACAATTCGGTTTTTCGGATTTCGGTTTTGAATATCTCTAGTCCAAAACCAAACCATTTTATTACGGTTCGTTTCGGTTTTTTTGCAATACGGTTCGATTTATACGGTCAGTTATATACGGTTGGCTAAAATTTGTTGAGAAATAAAATTATATGTCACTTTATGCCTTTAAAATCTAAATCATAGTATTTTTCAGATATTTAATTTGTGAGACTTAATCTTATATAACATGTGTTGTGTACAAACATGTCATACGAATATAATAACAATATATAACTAATTAACCATGTAAACACGAAAAATGCATGAATCCAACGGAATATTCAGTAATAAGAATGATAACAAAGTGTCAACCAACTCGAATGGATAACAAATAATCTTACGAAAATATTAAAGAAATATATATAGAAAAAAAAAGAAAACGTCGACTGATGAATGGTAAGAAAGAAGAGAAAACGATCGGATTAAAAAATTGAGGATTAATCATACTAAGTTTCTAAATCTTAATAAGTCCATTATACATAAAAGTCTTATATTTAACAATAATATGGCCCATTATACATAAAAACCTTATATTTAATAATAATATGGCCAGTTCGGTTTTTCGATTTTTTTGGGGACTAAAACCGAAAACCGAACCGAAAATCGAACTTCATAAATTTTAAAACCATAACCGACCGAAAAATCGATAAAACCGAACCATTTAAATCGAATTATTCGGTTCGGTCGGTTTTTTCGATTTTTCGGGTTTTATGCCCACTCCTAGCTAAAAGTGTTACTTTTTGCTGTATTTATAAATTGAGTCGACCATCGTAGCACATGAAACCTACTCATCTTACTTTATTAAAGTTCAACGCTCAGTACAACAAAAACGACAAATGACGACGGATTTTATTTACAACTGTTGTAACTGATGGTGTTGTTGAAAGTGAGTTCAACCACAACGGATTTTATCCGTTGTCGTTGCTATTATTTGTGATGGTTTATCAAAAACCGTCGCAAAACCGTCGCTAATTAGCGACGTTTATGATAACCGTCGCTAACTGTTTATGATAACCGTCGGTAATTAGTGCCAATATAATATTCACTCTAAAGAACCGCTCAAAGACAACAAATTTTAGAAAATTGTTGTCTTTTGCTTAAAAAACGCACCTACGACAACGGTTTTTCACTAAAATCGTTGTTAAAAAGTCTACGATAACAGGTGCATTGTTGAAGAGATTTTTTCTTTTAGTGGCTCTTTATCAACTAATTCTTAATTAATTTGGTGAATCTTTAGAAAAATTTACGATTTTATTTTAATTTAATTATAATCACATCCAAATTTGTTAGACAAATTAGTACTTTCAATTTCATCTTTTCCGTTTTCTCATCTATATATAAGAGTCTATTATGTAGTGTGCTAAACCTATAATAAATTCATTTTCAACCTATATATATTTTATATCAGAGTTAGAATTGGTGACAGAATATATGATCACAAGAGAGAACTTACTATATAAAATATGGGAAAAATTAAAAGTACAGATTTATTTAAAATTATGGAGAGTCATATAAGGTAGATCTTGATAATATATATTGATAGTTGTGTGCGTGAGTGTGTGCATATATTTGCTGTACGTATGTATAACCTAAAGAGTGGCGATCCCACGTAGGGTATGAATATTATACTGGTCAAAAGACTAAAACAAACTCCACCTCTTGATTGAGCTTAAAAGTAGATTGATCAGTCTGATATAACTCAACGCTGCAAGATTTGTACTACCAAATTTGGAATTTTCCAAAAGAAAATTAAAAAATATTACGTGAAAGGACAGGTTGAAGTGATGTGCAAACAGTCTTCGCGTCTCGTCCTCTCTGTTTGAGGTCTGAGGATATTTGCATGCAGGTTCAGGCCCCCCCTCACCCCTTGTTCCCTAGCTGTATTCATCATCTTCTTTATTAATCAAATCTTTCACCTCCGTTGCTGCAACATCGAATTTCCAGAGTTTTTTCTGCAGCCAGACCAGCTCAGAATTTCTTATTTGTAAGAAATAAACATTACTAGGTAGGACATGCAGTGTGAAAATGTCAGCGACGAGTATTATAAACCAGTTCAATTCCAACGTCTTTAACAGATCTCCTCCGCCAGAAACCAACATTGGCAGCCAGAAAACAGCGTCTTCACTGAGCCGTTACGAGTCACAGAAGCGGCGGGACTGGAACACCTTCGGGCAGTACCTAAGGAACCACAAGCCGCCGCTTGTGCTTTCCCGCTGCAGCGGGGCGCACATACTTGAATTCCTCAGGTACCTCGATCAGTTCGGGAAAACCAAGGTTCACAACACCACCTGCCTCTTCTTCGGCCACCCTCACCCCCCCGCTCCATGCCCGTGCCCGCTGAAGCAGGCGTGGGGAAGCCTCGACGCCCTTGTGGGCCGCTTACGCGCCGCCTTTGAAGAGAATGGCGGGACTCCGGAGGCTAACCCTTTCGGGGCACGGGCAGTGAGGTTGTATCTGAGGGAGGTGAGGGACAGTCAAGCGAAGGCGAGAGGGATTGCTTACGAGAAAAAGAAGCGTAAGAAGCCACAAAAGCAATTGGAAGCGCCAATGATAGAGGAACTTGATGAAGATGGTAGCGGTGGTGGTATAATGATAATGCCGGCGGGATTATCAGGTTCCGGCAGGATTGCTGTCAGCAGTAGAATTTCTTTGCCTGCCTGTTTTTAACAAGCTAGCTACTGCTGTTTACTGATAATCATTGCTTTATTTCTAGATGTTGTAATGCTCATAATTTTCTTGAATAATGGGTGATGGTGAATACATCTGTTGGCTTGTCATGAATTGATGCCGGTTTAAGAATGGATCTTTAATTAGATTAGACAGGTATTTGCTGCAGTTTCTAAATTATTTTATCTACAAATTTGTTCCGGCCACAAATGACTTCTCTGAATATATTACTTCATTCCACGATCGAAATTCAACCCTTTTTTTACATCGATCTAGTCCTAATGATCAATCTTTCCTTATGTCTAATCTACATGGAGTCTAACATCTATCGAAGCGGCTTACAATCTGGACGGATTATCACCTCGAGAAGAAACTATTTCGAGTTGAGCTTCATGTGCTAGAGCTTGAATTGTACGAGGTTTGTGGGTTTGAGCTCGATTTCTCTTCTTGAAGAAAATTGGCCTCTTGAGTTTGAGCTTGCGAAATATGATTATTAATTAAAATTTACGCCTCTGATAAAAAGTATCAGCACTCATTTCATACCATCTAGTATCTACTAGTGGCTAACTTAGCAATACAAAACTAAACGTTATTTTACCAAAGATGATCCGATAACTATCATGATGAAGTAAAATATTATAATTGGGATTTCAAGAAATTTGTCACCGTCTACAGTGAAAAATAATTCTGTGACAGCCCAAAATTAAAAACATTAGATTTCATGATAGGGACCCGCTATAAATTTTCTTCTCCACCAGGGCTAAATCTCAAGTTCCAAACAGTGTCAATATACTGACTCAATAATTACCACTTGCTGCACTACATAGGGCACAGGCGTACGTTGGTTTTGAACCGTCAAATTTGTCGTCCACCTTAAACTCTGACGGATAGACCACACCACATTTACGAAAAGGTACCTAGCAAAAGCGACTGATCGTGCTCATCACCTTCAAAAGAAAATAGCAACACTTTCTTAATATGTTTCATTGCAAAAACAACTCACAATTTTTAGAATGATTCAAGAATAAATAGAGCAAGACAAGTTCAAGAAAATTGTGCTCATCAATAAAGAAATGAATGCCAAATATAAGGATGCTAATCTTGTTTGAAATGAGTGTCACCTCATAAATTTTTTGGCCTATTTAGTGACATTATATACTATACATTAAGACATTGTTTGACTCTTTTGATTGCATGACGAAAGTTGTATGATATGAGATAAGATATATATATATATATATATAAAATAATAATAAATTATAAATTTAATTTTTTGTAAAATTTGAGTTAGAGATCAAACAAATATGCATATAATGAACTAAAGCATCTTCATTCATACCCAGGGGGAGCCACCCCAAAGGCTGTGGTGGGCTCCAGTCCAGGGTAAAAAAATTTTTTTAAAAATTAGTATATATTTTAATTACAGACTAGGGTAAATTTTTGTGAAGCTCTTTAGTAATCCAAATATTTATTGTTCCTTCAAGCCGTTGATCTTTTGATTGTCACTTCCAATTTCTTCCGATCAAGTTGTTCGGGTATTTGTACTTTTATTCAATTGAGAGCAGAAGGTTACGATATTCTTCTAACGATCGTGTAATTATTTTGTGAAAATAATGGCATTGAGATACCAAATATGAATGTTTGTTATAAATCTGCTACAGGACGTTCGTGTCATCAAAGAAATTCTATTACATTTGAGCACCATTATCATTTTGATGTATTTCATGTTGTAATAGATTTTTAAGTTGAAGAACTCAAAAACAGATTCAATGATTGTAGAACTTCTTAGACTTAGCTCTGCTTTGGAACCTCGAGACAACTTTAAGTTGTTTAATATTGATGATATTTACAATCTTGTAGATAAGAAATTCTAGTGATTTAAATGGACAAGAACTATATTATTTGAGAAGTTAGTTGCAGCATTATCAGTTTGATATAATTCATCATGAAAGGTTTCAGAATATCTTTACCATTTCTGAATTATGTCGACGATTAGTAGAAAATGAAAAGGCACAACATTATCATTTAATTGACAGATTGATTCGTCTTGTTTTAACTCTTCATGTTTCTACTGCAACAACAGAACGATCATTCTCAGTTATGAAACTTCTTAAAACCTCTCTTCGAAATAAAATGGAAGATGAGTTCTTGGCAGATTCTATGATTATCTACATTGAAAGAGAGTTTACTGCAAAGATCGACACTGATTCAATAATTGATGAATTCTATTCTATGAAAAACCGCAGAGCACAACTTCAGTAGTTTATATCTTGTTCGTGTCACTATGTAATATTTGCAGTTATCATTAAATATTTGATAAATGTTTTTTTTATTATAAATTAGTAGTTTACCATATTTTAAATTTTTAATATTTAATTTATACTATTTTATTTATTTTTATCAATGATATAGTCCAGTGTGAAAAAATTTCCTGGCTACGCCCCTGTTTATACCAAACGATGTCTAGAAGAATTTGTCATCACATTGATGTTGATAATATGCTCCGTGACCACAAAATAGATTATAGAAAACGAACGTTGCCGAATATTGATACATATGCAAGTATCGTGTATAGTAGGCCACGACTAGACATTGGCTTCGGAAGGGGGAAAATTATAATCTATACTATATTATTAAGTGTGAGGACATGATAATAACTACCTAGAGAGGACACCATCTTTTTCTTCCAATTTTACCCTTATATGTTACTAATATTACACTTTTGTTTTTTGTTTTTTTTTTCAATTTCAACACACGCTTTTATTTTTATTTTTTTTATTTCAACAATTCAAATATCAATTTAGTCCATCTATAATTTGTCAAATTTCACTTTAGTCCATTGATAATGATAAAAAAGATTGTACACACGCATAGCGTGTGCAGAATAACTAGTTATAAGAAAATTTCCTTCATTCTCGAAGACAGAGAAAAGGAAAATGTCCTTCGTTCTGAGCTCAATAATCAGATTTTTCGACAACAAATAGATTTCACAGGAATGAGGGTGAGATATATCAGCAGCAACAAACATATGGGAGGACTTATGGACTTCATGAATCCAACTGTAACCAGGTAGTTTGATCACTCCTCGTTCTTTCATGAACACGGCAAGCACCCAATAATGTGCCCCATATGCCTGCATCAGGAGCAAATGGCACGCCCTTAATCACTTGAAGAGCTACTTCTAATCGACCATAACGACCAAGCATATCAATTAAGCACGCATAATGTTCAATCCTTGGTGAAATTCCATAATTTTGGGTCATGATATTGAAATTGAAGTAACATTTTCCTTCCTCAACCTGCCCCGAATGGCCAAAAGCTGATAAAATTGCTAGAAAAGTGACATGGTCATGTTGAAATCCCTCATCCTGCATTCTATGAAATAAAGCTAGGCATTGCTTCAGATGGCTGAGGTTGCCATATGCAGCGATAATACTATTCCAAGATACTTCATTATTGGACTCCATGGTGTCGAAAACATGTTGTGCTAGGTCCAAATTGCCACATTTAGCGTACATGTCTATTAGTGGACTACCAGCAAATATATCAGGATTGAATGAACTTTGGATCATAAAGCTATGTATCTGTTTTCCGTAATGCAGAGCAGACAAGTTTGAGCAGGCAGAAAGAGCGGCTGATATGCTTACGGGGTCATATTCAGCACCTTTCATCCCCATGCTTTGGAAAAGATCAATGGCCACTTCTGGCTTCTCGTTCTGGCTACAGCTAGTAATGACTGAGTTCCAACATATGGAGTCCCGTTCTTTCATCGTAGAGAAAACTAGATGACCAAGATCTATCCTTCCACATCTTGCATACATGTCTGTTACTAAACTTCCAACGTAACACCTCCCCTCGAGACCTTTTCTTATGATGTTACCATGCAATTCTTGACCCAATTTCAGGCTAAGGTTGGTAATCTAATTATTGGTAGTCAATAACGATTAATAACAATGTTTTTATATTCAAATCGATGGTTGAATTGGTTTATATTAAAAAATGCTTCAACCGGTCGGACCGGTTTAGTCGTAAAGTCGATCGGTTTTTTATCGGTTTGACGGCTAAAATGATTTTTTAGAGTGTTTGGATCGAATCTGTCATTACAAGAAGTCCTACCTATCGCGACACACCGCACGTTCAATGTCGTTATATGGTACCATTTGGCGACGCATAATGTGCTCAGCGTCGCTCAAATAGCTAACCGTGCAAGTCCATTTTCCCAACTTTATTTTGAATTATTTGGTGATTAGACAAAGCTAATGCATCACGAAATGTAAGCATTTGACGAAATTGAGCATGCTCAACGACACTGGTACAGTAGCGGGAAATTTTTCCTCCAACGTTCTGGGTCATTTGGCAACATGACTCAGTTAAAGCATCATAGACAGGTATAATCTTAGAACGTCGCAAAACTGGTAAACCATTTCACGACGCGTAAGAAGCATTGCCAAAAAAAAATTGATGGAAAAGTTATTTCCTTGGTACATGTCGCGACGCATTTTACACGCAACGTCGCTAAAGCGTAGAGTGTCCTTTCGCGACGCAACTCATTGGCCTTTGTGCGTCGACGAATAGCTTTTATTTTTAACCAATGTCAAGGAATGTAAACAAGCTGAGCCTATTCATCAGTTTTTTGAACCAACTCGGAAAACACTTAATTCGAATTTACCTCAACTCAAGTCCAAATTATTTTGGTCATTATATAGTTCGAGAGGTGATCAAGAGCTTTGATATCTTATTGATATAATATAAATATATATTAAATAAATAAATTTCTAGTATTTAATGATTCGAATAGATTGAGAGCATATTTGAATCTTTTAAATCGAAACTCAAACCCGAGCCCACATTCGAACTAAACTCGCGAACAAAACATTTTAAATTTTTCGAACTTTGAATCGAACCAAGCTCGATTATATGTATTTCAGTCCAAATTTGAGCCATTAATTTTTCATTATATTCAGCTCGATTCAGTTCATTTACACATCTCATATTGACATATAAAATTAATACATTTTCCATTCTTCCATTAAGTTTTAAAGTATGTCTCATGGTAGGGATATTCAAACTTTTGTTAAAATCGGAAACCAGAAATTCAAACCGAAAAAATAGGTAACCGAACTGAATCGAACCGACAACCGAATTTTTTATTTTGGATACAAATGCTAAAAATGAAATTTATATGATTTGATTTCAGATTATGTGTCAAAATCAAACATTTCGAAAATACCCAAAATTTAATTAAATTAATAAAAAATAATTAATGTAGATCATTATATTTTATAAAATAATATTTAGTGAATTAAGTATAAATTTGTTAATTTTTAGTTGATTAATATTTAATTAATTAATTTTGATCTTACATTTAAATGTTTTATAAAAAAAAGAAACTCAAAATATAATATCTAAAAATTTATATTATTATAGACTAAAGACGTTACCACGAGACAAATTGGCGGCCACATGATCATTTGATTGGAGTGAAATTTTGAATGGGTGCACTTGACGATATGAATTATTTTAAAAATAAACGTATTCATTCTGTAGCGGATCTTTTACAAGATCAATTCGGATCGTCTCTGGTTCTTTTAGAAAATGTGGTTCGCGGAATTTAATTATTAATTTAAATAATTGTCCAAACTGAATAAATGAAGTCGAAAAAATCGAATCATTTTAGTATAAAAAAAATTGAACCGAAGTTTTCAGTTTCTAAAATCGAAAACCGAAAAACTGAAATCAATTGCGTCAAATTAAACCAATCGAACCAACCGGTGAGTACCCCTATATGCTGTGAGACTATATCAGATATTTATATCCGTCAAGCGGGACAACTTGACTCATATCTACAATTAAAAATAATTCTTTGGACATAAAATATATTTTTTCATGTGTCAGATCGAAAAAGATATTTATCTCACAAAATTGACTTGTTAGACAGTGTAATGAGTGTTTTTATATTAAGATTTTTTGCTAATTATTTTTAAAAATTTAAACTTTTTAAATTTATAATGAAAGTTTTTTCATGTATTATAAAATTTTTTATTTCCTTATTGTTTTGACTCATTTTCAGTTTTTGTTTGGTAAAATTTATTATTTTATAACTTAAATTTTTTATATGTAATATATATTATATACAAAATTATAATTCTTTATTATGTTTATATTATTTATTATAAGTATTTTCATTCTCCCACTATTCTCCCCCAATTTTTTCCCCGCCTCACAGAAATCCCTGAATACCTCCCGCCTCATAGAATCCTCAATCATCGTCATCGTTCTTTTTCTATCGAGAAGTGGCTTCAAATGAAAGATTTTCAGAAAGTTGTTGTTAATCGGAAGAGGCAGGGCCAGATTTCATTGACATCGAATCTGTTGAGGTGAAGAAAGGTGCTTAATTCTAGTTACTCAATCTTTGATTGTCAATTTTTAAACATTTTGATTGAATATATAATTACGCACTTTCTTTTTCAAATATCAAACTCTTTTACCGAATATTATTGAGACTTCTTTGTAAGGCTGGGGGAACGGATGCGAAACGCCTCGTGTCGGAAGGAAGGCGTTGCCACATGATAATATTTTTGGCGATGTGTGGGATCAGCGTCACGAAATACGTATACCGTTAGTGATATTTTGTTTTAGGCATTGTCAAAGGACCGATTGACATTTGCCTACAAATAATTTGCAACGCAACTTGGCGAAAAGTTTTTGTGTCACAAAATATTTAGTGTCATATTTTACTTACATTTTGTTACGTTGTTCAAGTTCAATTTTGAAAACACTGATCAATACAAACAAGAACACAATTTTAAGAAATCGTTATTATTGGTTAATGTACTACGTACATAAATAAATAATTGACAAGACTATCATGATAAATTTAATTGGGATCGATGACATTGTATATAGACAAATTAAGTCACCTCACAATATAGAAGTCAAAATCAGATACGATTTACCAATTCGACGTGATTCAACTCGAAAAAAATAAAATTTGGGTTTGAATTTTTCGGGTTCGAATCAGATAAAGTTGGATCCGATAGATGACCCGAAAAAAATGATGAGGTTGACCCGAAAATTTTAATTCTTTAACAAATATATAATTAGTAAATATTGCATACATTTTTATATATTGTATATTTATATCAAAAAATTTCGTAATTTAATATTTATTTTGAACAATTTTTTATTTTTTAAACAATTTTTTATTTGATTTATTAAATATATTTTATTTTTCTACAATTAGATTTTCAAATTTAAATCATATATATGAGGGAGATTTTGTTAGTATGTGTTTAAATTGAAATTTTTTTTTGGATTTTATTTAATTTTTTTTTTAAAAAAATTCAAAATCAGGTTAATCGGGTTGGTCTGGTTTATTCAGGTTCGGGTTGAGAGTTTTCGAGTTGGCTCGAGTTCGGGTTGAGTTCGGGTTGAGCAATTTTTGAATAGTATTATTGCTCAACCCGATCCAACCCACCCGAATTGATACCCTTACCTCACAGCACATTTATGATAAAAAGTGACATAAATCTAACTTAATATGGAAGACGTCTAAATTCAATCCTAGATGATAGCGAAAAATCTCATGTAATAATAATAATAATAATAATAATAATAATAATAATAATAATAATAATGAAAGATAAAAAAAAACCTCCCAACGGCCTCTTCCTTAATGCATAATGATCATTAATACATGATATTTGCACATAGAAATATGTTTTTATAAAGTATAATTTTATGTTAAATAAATTTATATACAAAATATAAATATAGAATCAAACATTTGTCGTTTTATCAAAAATTATAGCAGGTGGTAATGATGCAACTAAAATCTTTTAAACTGTATAGCAGCTCAAACGCCATTGTCAATCGTTCTATCCACAAAGGACAATTATTACACTTCAACAATCTGCATCTCAATAATTGTGCTCATTTCAATCAATGAAAATCGAACTCATGACATTGGCTTTGATACAAATTGTAGGACTGAGCGTTTTGTCGTTTTACCAAAAGCTATAGCCGGTGTCAATGATGTAACTCAAATCTATTAAACAGTTTAACCACTCAAACAACATGGTTCAATCGCTGTACCTAGTAGGTACAATTATTGTACCTAAACAATCTCTGTCAAAATAATTGCACTCCTTACAATCAATGATAATCAAACTCATGATCTTGGCTCTGATATCAATTATAAGACCGAACGTTTGTCGCTTAACTAAGAGTGTGTTTGGATGTATAAAAAATGAGATTTGAAATTGGAATTCCATTATGTATTTTGGTTAAAATTTAAATGTAATTTGGATTTTGATTGGAAAATTTAAAAATAATAGTTCTTATTTTAAAAAAATTTGAATTGCTTATTTTTAAAATTATTTTTTATTAATATTATTTCTATAAATACTCATATTTTCTTATAAAAAAATATTTTTAGAATATAACAAATATTTTTTTAAGAAATAAAAAACATAAAGTTTATCGAGATGAAATTAAAAATAAAGTTATGGATTTTTATAAATTGAGTTTTAGTATTAAAAAGAATGAAGTTTTAAGAGAAAAAATAAATTATATAATATTTTAAATATAAAAAAATAATGTAATTTTCTCAAATATATATACGTGTATATATATATATATATAATAGTGTGAATTGATAATATATATTTTTAATAAACGGTATTTTGTAAAATAATTTTAAAAGACTTAAAATTTATAAATAAGTTATACAAATTTAATAATAACTTATTTTTATTCTTTTTGAAAATTTAAAACTCATCAATTATTAATCTCATTTTATCAAATAATATTTTTAATTTCAAATCCCTTCGAATTTTATCTAACTTCATGTTGCCAAAGACATTGCAACCCTTAATTATATTGTTTAGTACAAAAATTCCTGTGAGATGGTCTCACGAGTTAATTTTATGAAACAAAAATTTAATATGAGTCATCCACGAAAAAATATAATTTTTAATGTTAAATATATTACTTTTATTATAAATATAGACATGATTGATATCTCTCATGAATAAAAATTCATAAAATCATCTATACCTACTCATTGTTTAGAATATCCGATTTCTGTGTTGAAATCAAGTACAAATTACAACATGAGTGCCAATAATATTTATCTAGTCTAACTTGTGGAGGCAACACGAATTCCCGGATAAAATAGGGCCATAGCACCCAATCAACAAGATCCAACTCAGCCTCAATCCAATCTTATCCTCTCTCACGTCCACCAATCCTTTCTCCACAAAATCTACATATCGTCTTCTTTTCTCACAAAACCCCTCTCAGAATCTCAATCTCAAACCAAATTACAATGTCTCTCACGATTCCCGCTAATCTTTCCACTCCCAGATTGGGTTCTCCAGCCACAACAAGATCAAGGGCCGCCACCATAGTTTGCCAGGCAACTGCTCCTAGCCAGTCAAACTCGGAGCAATCTGCTTCCTCCTCTTCTTCGTCTCAACTCAAGGCTTTTTCTGCTGCACTCGCGCTTTCATCCATCATTTTATCGTCCCCGGTGCTGCCGGCATCTGCCGACATAGCTGGCCTAACCCCATGCAAGGAGTCCAAGCAGTTTGCCAAGCGTGAGAAGCTGGAGATCAAGAAACTCGAGTCTTCCCTCAAGCTATATGCACCTGACAGTGCTCCTGCTCTTGCCATTAATGCCACCATTGAGAAGACCAAGAGAAGGCAAAAATAATATCATTCTTCCCTTTTTCATTTGTCTATTTAATTTTTTCTATAGTTGTCTAGGCTGCATCGGAAGTCACAGGACGGAGTGATATAATTTAGCGTAGAGAAATGCTAAAATTTTTAGAATCTTTAGGCATTGAAATTGAATTTTATCCATTTGTTTACCACTAGCAAATCTTGTTCAGTTCAGATAAACTATTGGTTTCTTCAATCATATGATTTCGTGGTATTAACTTCCAATTTGAACTGCACCCGATGTTCTAAAAGTATGCATCTTCTGCTGCTCGTGATCCTCCAGGTTCGATAATTATGGTAAGCAGGGGCTGTTGTGTGGATCCGATGGCTTACCTCACTTGATCGTTAGCGGGGATCAGAGACACTGGGGAGAATTCATCACTCCAGGTATCTTGTTCTTGTACATTGCTGGATGGATCGGGTGGGTCGGCAGGAGCTACCTGATCGCCATCAGAGATGATAAAAAACCAACCATGAAGGAGATAATCATCGACGTCCCACTGGCTAACTCGCTTGTCTGGAGAGGCTTCATCTGGCCCGTTGCTGCCTACCGAGAGCTCGTGAATGGAGAACTCATTGATCCAAATGTCTAAATCTCATTCTCAGGTGTCAAGAAATTTAGATTTCGTAATTACTTGGTGAATGTCTTTGTTCTGTATCAAGAACACACATGGGTAACGTGTTATGCTGAGTGCTTATAGATTTTGTGGTTTTTGATGTAGGTTTGGACGTGAGATCGGAAGGGAAGAGAAGATCGGTAAAGGGGTTTTATTGCAATTGTGTGCAGTGATTGGCAAATTTCTTGTATCTATAACTGTCATCTCGCAGTAAAGCTTTTGTGTTTGTCCTTGGAAACCAAAGTGAACGCCCTTCTCTTGTTCAGTGGTATCTCTTTTTATCTGTTATCTGTCTTTAATTGATGACACCAGTAAATTAAACCATGTCTAGTTAGTTTTTCGTTCAAAAAGTCCTACTTATACTGCTTTTCCAGCTGAAAAATATATTTCTTTAATAATCTTGGTAAATGCCTCGAAACTGTGAAATATGAACAGTATATATATATTTCGTAATTATACTTGTGTAACACTACTTTCCACAAGAACTCGGATTCATGGAATGCTATTTATTCTTTAACGCGTTCCTGTGTGTGAGGATTTAATGAAATCGGGATAGGATACATGTTGCAAACAATAGATTTTGAATTTTTTTCCCTTGTTTTGTTGTATGTCAGTCAGAAAGCGCTTCAACAAGAAATTCAAGTTCATGGGAATTTCGTCCAATATGAATGTCTCGATCTTTATGATTCAACTTCTCTTTGCAATTGCTTTTGCGTTTTGACACGTAAATGTGTTGGGGTAATGTCCAAAACGCATCGCAAGTTTTAAAAAATTTTGTTTTGACATTCAAATAATGCCTTTGGATATTTGTATGATTTAAACAATAAAAACATTTATAGGGTGATAGTAATTATACTTATAGTGAATCACAAAAATTTTTGTGAGATGGTCTCACGGGTAAATTTTGTAAAACGGATATTCTACATGTGTCATCCACGAAAAAATATTATTTTTTATGTAAATATGGATATGGTTGATCCGTATCATGAATAAAGATATGTGAGACCGTCTTATGAAAGAGCTACTCATCGTGAATTAATCACTTTGGAACCAAAAGGCAGCTCAAACCCAAAAAAATCAAGGGATGGCCGAAATTTTGGAAAATGGAGTAGAGAGATTTTCGAAAATTTTAGTGAATAGTGGCTAGGGTTGTGGCCACCTTATTAACATATGAATCCTTAACCTAATTACCTTAATTATGGGTTAATGCTCCTTATTTAAATTTAATTAATTTATTCTCTTCAAATTTTAATTATCATAAATTCAGCTCCTTGAATTTACTATCTCGTAATTTTATATAAATTCAACTCATTGAATGTATTGTTTCAACTGAAACAAATGATTCAGTGTTTGTGTGACTCTCAATGGTTCAGGAATATAGCTAGTCGTGAGTTCACAACACTTTGTGATTCAGGGCATTTTTTTTATTCGGTCTTACCCTAATTTGCCTAATTACATGTACCAACATTTGATCATGAGAATATCATAAATCATTTTCTGATTTAAACCCATTGAATCACGGTAAGAGCGCCTATTAGCATCGTCCCATAATTTCTTAGGTATCACTGATAGTGTCTGCAATACCAATAAGTTATGATTAATGTACAATATGTTCCTTTCATCTCATATATCCCGATTGAATCCGCAACTATTGATTTATCGAGGGTTGCATATTAGATTCGATAGTTATGTGATACATTCATAAAATATTCATAATGTCATCATATATACAACAAGAAAACCTTTGTTCCTAATGTACTACTTACACTCTGGCCATAGATTTCATATACTACTATTTCATTAGATCGCATAGGATATCTACACTCGTAGGTGAGCGGTGAATTCTCGACTACAATGCACTGGCTCTTACACATGTCACAGTTGAACCCAACCTCGCCACCTTGTGACCCTCGCGGAGTTGGTAAATGTGTCAAAGCTCAATCATAGTATGTAGAAACTCAGTGTTGTCCCAGATCTTAAGGACTAATGATGTACAATCAAAACCACATAGTTTTTCTCTTGATAAATGATAATCACTTGTAAAGTTCGAGAGAGGGTTATTCGGTACAATCATCATATGATTACCTATCTACATGATTAGATATGTCAATGCCCTTACCATGAAATATGGCGCACAACATCATAGATATTATTCTCAACTAAAGCGGATTTTATCCTTGTTTTTAGGCGGCTGAATCGACTATGAATTAATTTAGAATATACAGTATTTACAAATGAGTTTAAAGATCAAAATATGATTCATTTGTATTAAAGTATAACAAAGGATCTTATCTATGTTGTTTGCATGGATATACTGATGAAGTAAAATGGAACAATAAAATGTAAATTATATTAAAATAAAGACTACAACTGAGTCAGTAAATTTCTTAACCAATCGTTGGTTTACAGAGTATCTACTCTAACATAATGTGATCAAACAAATACAGCACACTATATTCTTGTTCTTAGATGTCTTACATTGATTCGATTAAATATTCAAGAGCTATATATATAATGTTAGACAATCCCCAACTCTTATAAAATTTAAGCTCCAGCTATTTATTCCTTTGTGGATAAATCTCAAGTTGTATATATTAACTTGGACAATTTTCCCTTAAGCTAGTTTTTTAGTATGGATTGAGATATGTTACCTTCAATTTCCAATCATGAGATGGAGTTAAGTTGCAAATAGTCATAATCAATTTGCACCAAATCTCGAATTTCAATTCCCACCGTCAAACTAACTACTGGATTGAAGCAACACTAAGCATCGTATCAAGAAGATTGTTAGTCGAATTACAATTTAATTCTCACAAATCTATTAATTGAAAATCTTCTCTTGCATGGCTAATTCTCCCCATCATCCCTCATTTCCTTGAACAAACGATCCACAGCCACCTTCACTAGACCCACATATACCCGGAACTCCTCATTCCTGTTCTGAACGTGCGCCGGATCGAACGCACCATTATCGAAATCATTGTGGCAGCTCTTCACTTCATCGAGAACATCGTCGACTAGCACAGGAATGCCGCTATACCCACGCTTACGCAGCATCTTTTTCGCTTCATTCAGATCACCAATTGCGTCGTTGTAGTTCTTCGAACACGACCAGTACTTCTGCTTCAGTTGTTCGTTATTCGACTCCTCGCGAAGGCGGTCGAGTTTATGGTGGATTTCTTCTGCTTTTCCTCTAGCCAAATCGTTGGCGGCTTCCACCATGCCTTTGGCGTCGGTGTGGAATTTGCTGCGCTCCGATTTGAGAAGTTTCCAGCACGACTTGGAATCATGTGTTTTGGAGCAGAGATCTCGCAGGTCTCCATACTTCTCCTCGTGGCCGATCCTAACAATATTTGGGCCTGAGTCTAACTTTTAAAAACAGGCATCCGGATCATAATGTGTGTTAATATTTTTTTTAGTTTCATATCAATTTTTCAAATTAAATCAATACGTCAAAGACAATATGAAAAACTAAATAAATAAAAATATCAAACATGTCCAAAATGATCACTAAAAAACAACCTGCCTAACAGTTTTAGAGCTAAAAATACTAATCAAGTCTGTATAATCAAGTTGTTCAGTAATTTCTTTCTCAATCGATAACATAGCCAATCCATTCAATCTTTTTTGTGATATGGTTGATCGGATAAAAGTTTTGATGAGCTTTAATATAGAGACAGACAAATAGCTCGTATGAAGAAAGAGAACTTGTCATACGTGGGGCGAAACAAAAAACATGAGCAAACAGAGACAACAGAGTCTTGAGAAAGACTCGTGACCAAAATTTCGAGAAAAAATGCTTTGAATTAAAACAAAAAAATACACTACACATTGAAATCCGGATAAGTATTACATCCACCAAAATTTCACTCAAAAAGCGTAGATTATAGATACCACATAAAGCCCCGAAGAAAGTAAAAAACTACAATAAAAAATTAGAATCTCGAACAAAGCAAATACGAGAAAATAGACTTACAGCTCCTCACGAGTCTTTCAATCAAACCTAGAGATGACGCAACGACTGGAGTCGATTAGGGCTTGTCTGCAGATGAATATTGGGGAAGATTGAGAAATAAATCGATAACATACTAAGCAAGTTTCATTTAATAAATACTTGGTTTTGAGCTATCTAGTAACTAGTATTATATATAATAATTTTTAAAAAAAATTTGGGCCCCAAAAAAGAGATGAGTCTGAGTCATTGGACTCATTTACCTCTTAATAAGCACGGCCCTGCTTCTCCTTCTCGTGGTAGTGGCGAGCCGATGATGCGGAAATGACAAACATCAAAATTAAGGTGATAGACATTATTTTCATCAAATCATCCATTATTTTTTAATTTAATTTTATTTAATTTTATTTTATTTTATTTTGGGTTTTTTTGAGTGGGCAAATGAAGGGGTATATATTAATATAAGAATATTATTGTCGTTACTTTATAAAATTTAATGTTCGTTTATATTTTAATTTACTTGGAGATTATTTACGTTTCTTGTTTGTTGGTATAACTAATTCATTAATGCTATAATTCATGACATAACTCTATGCCAAGCTAGTTGGGGTCGTTTCCTATAATTATTTTTTCACCACTTAATTGACTTGAAATTATTTAAGAAATATCGTGAAACCTTTCAAATTAATCTTGCTGAAGCATTTTAGAGACCTTCTTTTAGAATCATAAAAGATAATATAAATTATCTTGTTAAAATAGTTTAAAATAAATTCATACAATTTACAAACTCGTAAAACAAATTATAACATATGCTATCACTTAAAAGATAACTGATAACAAATTTGTGTGAGACGATTTCACGTGTGATATTTTGTGAGACTGATCTATTATTTAATCATCCATGAAATAATATTATTTTTTGTTATGAATATTGGTAGGAATTGACCCGTCTCACAGATAAATATTCGTGAAATCATCTCACAAAAGACCTACTTAAGATTTCCAGTCTGTACCTAGTTGTGACCATCATTATCCACAGCTAAAAACAAACAAATTATGTTATGTAGAATAAATTCAGCCAAACAAATTCTAATTATCCATAAATTGTACATATAGAATGGGCGCGGCGCTGGGAGAGGCCAAAGAGACCAGTTTTTACTCAACTCTACACTCTCATTAATTAAGGCATAAAATAAACAAAACTTGTACAAAGTTGCCAAGGAAAATTGGACCTTGAATGGTAGAGAATAGCAGGGATTGATGGACCAATGCAGCTGCTAAACAATTACAATTGCAGTTTCAAGCTCCACAAAATACCATGCTACACCCACCAAATCTATTATAACTTTACAAAAGAAATCACACAAATTCTGAAATCATACAGTCTCGGATTCTTGTTGAAATGGTTCAAGTTCGTAGTCTTTGAATCCGGAAGCCTGTGTATAAGAATATCAACCAATCTTAGGTGTTTATTGAATCGTTCTGGTAAGTTTGCACTTGGAAATGAAGATGGTGTCCGAATAGTTCAGACTGCAAAGCTTCAAAAGCTCAGCTGCTCGCTGCTTGAGTTCGGCGCTGCATCCACTCTGGATAACAAGAAGAAGCTTTGCGGCAAGACCTGCATCCACAGCTACCGAGGAGCATTCCTCGGGGGATAGTTTGCATACTGACAACAAGATTGAGAGTGCATGTCTCGTACAGTTTTCCGAGATTCTCATTAAAAGTTTAACCATATTTGGTATAGTGTTTTGACAATCTTTCAGAGCTTCTCTCCCTTCAGGCACAGAGGACAAGGCATCCAATACGAAAAGGGCTAGTTCCATGCACTCGGGATTCAAGAAATGTATCAAATCTACTAATGGAGGCACAGCTCCAATGCTCACAATCAAACTTCGGACTTGCTTGTGTGTGCAAATTAGTTTTAGAAGACCAAGGGCGGGCAAATGTCCATTAGGTTGTTTCCTATCCCGCACCAGTCTCATCAAAGCAACCAAAAGGCTATGGCTAGATATAGTTTCAGCTCGGAAATCCTTCTCCCCCATCAATGTTTTAATTAACCGAATACAATTCACCTTTATTTCAATCGACCCTTCATTCAAGATATCCACAACTGATGACACCTTTGCAGGTTGCATCAAATTTGATTTCGAATCCGAACTTAAATTCAAGTTCACAAGAATAGCGATAACTTCGGAGCCTACAGCATATGAAGTAAACGGGCCAAGTAAAGACAAAAGAAGGGCCACCCCACCTTCATCAATAATGGTCTTCCTAGCAGTTGAATGGCTCCCCACAAGTTGTCTCAGCTCCTTCAATGTTTGGATTCGCACCTGGCCCTTAACCTTTTTGAGTGTAATCAGAAGCTCTGATGCCCGACCCTGTGCATCTTCGGATCTCTTCTTCATCTGCACGTACTTCTGAGAGAACCAAGTATAGATTAAATGGTAAAGGGTCCTGTTCGGTGTGACCGTATCATCCCAAAGTTCTTGCATTGTGGTGGGGCAAGTGTAATGCCCCAGGCTAAACCATTTGAGAATGTTGGTTTTCTCGTAAGTTTGCCCAGTGCAAAGAGTAACCGGATCTTGCATGGTTTCGAGAGAAATAGGACAGATAAAGACAGATGGGATTTCTGGTAAATTAAGCTCTTCAATCATCTTTTTCAGATCCAATTTCTCCCCAACTCCACCGCCACAACCCCCTTCATCAACTCCACCCAAAACTCCATCTTTAACAGCCGTATCCAGATCTAACACACGCCCGTCTACACCACCCTCAAACCCAACAAGTCCATCTTTCTTTAAAGGCAGAAACATAGGCATCTTGGCGACCTTCCTCAGACCAAAAAAATGCCCGATTTTTTAAGTTGCAAAAACCCCGTGTGAAAACACAGTCAATAATCTTCCCCCGGAAAAATTTCAAGAAAGCACATTACATAAACAACTACTACACATGAATTCAGTGAAAAAGGATGAACAAAGAACGAAAGTTTCCTCAAAGCACATCGCTTTCACTGACACTAACAAGCAACAATCCTCTCTTTCAAAAGGCACATCTTTATTTTCCTCCTCTCCACACCCTTATCTCTCTCTTTTCACTTTCTGTGATTCTCTCTTTTACTGGTCAAAAGAATCATCAACATCATCACACAAGACATCATACGGCCTTCATAATCAATATTCTTCCCAAAAAATTCCCGTTCAAGCTTCTAAAAGAGTAAACCAGTCATATATTTCATCAAGAAAAAGAGCGAGGAAAAATATATAATTTTGAGCAAAAAATGCTACACACATGAAGACTATTATCGACACCCAAATCAAAACAACCTGCCAAAATGAGAGTTCAGAGGCGCTATTCAGCAGAAAACAAGAGAGATGATTGGAGAGGAGAGATAAAAGAGCACCTCCACCAAAGACTCCTCTGCTGAGCTCCTCTTTTTTCTACTTTCTTGTTCTTGGGCCAGCCCACTTGTTGATTACAGAGCCTCAACTTAATAGTAAATTAAAAAATTAAAAAATTAAAAAATCTACTCTTACAATTAATAACAGGGCAATTTGGAGAAAAATACATTATCTATGATTTATTTAAGATTCAGTACCCAGGAGTTTTTTTTTTATTTTAATACCTGACAAAAGATCAATTTAGTTTTTAATACATGTTTTATGCATTTTTATCTTTTTACCCTTTTAATTAATAAAAAATGATATAAATACATATTTCTATTGGTCATCTTCTCTTTCCATTCATCATTTCCAATGCATTTGGATGACATGTAAATTGAATTTAAATTTTAAAAAAAAACAAATTCGCAACTAATTGAACTTTTTGAAATGCTTAGTTTTAATTGCGAAATACTTAATTTCAATTTTAAAATACTTGATTTAGTAAATAAAATACTCAGAATATGTATTAAAATACTGAATAATCGAATATGCAACGCAAGTTCACCAAATGCTCGCATTTCCATCCAAGATCCATTTGGATGACATTTTCATTTCATTTAATTATTTTTTTATTGTTAAAAAAACAAATTCGCAACTAAGCATTGAACTTTTTCAAGTATTTAGTTTTACTTGCGAAATACCTAATTTCAATTTTAAAATACTTGATTTGGTAAATGAGATATTCAGAATGGGTATTAAAATACTGGATATTTGAATATGCAACGTAAGTTCACCAAATGCTCGCATTCCATCCAATATGCATTTGGATGACATTTTCATTTCATTTAATTATTTTTTAAAAAAAATTCGCAACTAAGCATTGAACATTTTGAAGTACTTACTTATATTTACGAAATACCTAATTTCAATTTTAAATACTTCATTTGATAATTGAGATACTCATAAAAATTAATAAAATACTGGATATTCTAGTAGGCAATGTAAGTTCACCAAGTGCTCGCATTTCTATCCAAGATGCATTTAGATGACATGTACATTTCATTTAAATATTTTTTCATTTTTAAAAGAAAAACAAATTTGCAACTAAGCATTTAACTTTTTCAAATACTTAGTTTTACTTGCGAAATACCTAATTTCAATTTTAAAATACTTGATTTGGTAAATGAGATACTCAGAATGAGTATTAAAATACTGGATATTCGAATTTGCAACATAAGTTCACCAAGTGCACGCATTTTCATCCAAGATATATTTGGATGACATGTTCATTTCATTTAATTATTTTTTTATTGTTAAAAAAAAAACAAATTCGCAACTAAGCATCGAACTTTTTGAAGTACTTAGTTTTACTTGCGAAATACCTAATTTTAATTTTAAAATACTTGATTTGGTAAATGAAATACTCAGAATGAGTATTAAAATACTGGATATTAGAATATGCATCGTAAGTTCACCAAATGCTCACATTTTCATCCAAGATGCATTTGGATGACATGTTCATTTCATTTAATTATTTTTTTATTGTTTAAAAAAACAAATTTGTAACTAATCATTGAACTTTTTCAAGTACTTAGTTTTACTTGCGAAATACCTAATTTCAATTTTAAAATTTTTGATTTGGTAAATGAGATACTCAGAATGGGTATTAAAATACTGGATATTTGAATATGCAACGTAAGTTCACCAAGTGCTCACATTTCCATCCAAGATGCATTTGGATGACATGTTCATTTCATTTAATAATTTTTTTATTGTTAAAAAAACAAATTCGTAACTAAGCATTGAACTTTTTCAAATACTTAGTTTACTTGCGAAATACTTAATTTCAAATTTAATATACTTGATTGGGTACAATGACTGAATTTACGGTGAATGCTCGAAAATATAGTATTTTCTTATATATTTGGAGTATTCAAATAGTAAAATCAAGTATCTGAAACCCCATAATAGGTACTTTGTATATCAAAATAAGTATGTACTTTTATTCCATGATAATTGAGAAACAATATTTTGATAAAATTATATTTTAAATGGAGAAAAATGATATAATTTTGGTGGATAAAATAATATATTTATTTAAATAATAAAGGGTAAAAGTGTAAAGTTTGCTTAATGGGTATTTAAAACTAAATGTATAGAATTGTCAAGTACTGATTTCTAGAAAATTATGGGTAGATACTGAATTTTAATGAAAACATCGACAGATGTATTTTTGGGAAATTTATCGTTAATAAATAAAGAACTATCAAATTAAATTGTCTCGAAATACCCAAAATAAGTTATTTGGGAATAATGTTAAAACTGACAGCTTGACCGCCCGTGACAATGTTTTGCTTTGACCGTTGGCCATCCGCCTTTTCCCGTGTGGCTTTGACTCCACTTGCACTTTGCTTTTACTCGCATAATTTGAAATTCAATTATTTGCTTTAAATGCTAAATAACGTCAAAAAAATTTATTATTGCATGGGATTATTCTAATTCTAACACTTTAAAATTGTATAAGTTAGTTTTGAAAATTAATAAGCAATATATTAATTGGACATGGAGAAACTGGTGGAGATATGAAAAATAAGTACTTAGTACTAGGAAAAGTGTAAGAAAATAAATAATACTGTTTGTATTCATTTTGGGTATAAAAAGAAACAATAAACTTCTAGCTAGGGATGATCAAGATTTCGGTTAAATCGAATTAATCAATCGAACCGAACCAATTTGAAAATTCGGTTCGGTTATTTCGGTAATTCGGTTTTCAAATTTGAAAAAATTCGGTTAATTCGGTTCGATTACGGTTTTCAAAATTTTGAAATTGGTTAACCGAATTAACAAATATAATAAATATTATTATTTAATAAATTTTTATTATTTATCAATTTTTATATATATTTTAATTTTTAATTTTAAAATCAACCATAATTCTAATATGTGTGTGATTTTATGTTTTTATGAATTTGTGTAGAATGTTGTGTTAAAAAAATTACATATATAATTAAAGTTAAATCACAAAATTTTTTTAAAAACTAATCGGTTAATTCGGTCACCGGTTCGGTGACCGAACCGACCGAATGTTCACCCCTACTTCCAGCTCACAATTAAAAGCTAATTATTGATAAATCATTAAATACTTTTTTGTTAATAAAATTTTAGCTTAATTCAGCGCTCCACTAATTTTTACAACTGTAATTTTATTAACACAAATCTTCGTGATTAATAATATTAAATTAGATACATTTAAAAATGTAACATTAATATGTTTTTTAAGGTTTTTTCTCCCTCTGACTGCATTAACGATTTGCTCGTAGAATGGAGAACATTAAATTATTAATAATTATAACAACAATGAGAGGAGATTTAATGAGGGATTCTTATTTGATATATATTTATGTTTGTTGGCAAATTTGTAGTTCGAAGGAAAAATAGAGAACGAAATATGTTTTTATATTTTTTTAGGGTTAAAAAGTCGTAATATTATTGTAAATAATCGTCAATTATAAACTTAAACAACCAACAGAGAAATTAGTCATTCACACAAGTAAAAGACGAAGGAGGAGGAAAAATTAAACGAACAATATAAATTTGAATAATTTAAAAAGATTAGTAGAATTGTCAAAATCTAGAGCGAAAATAAAATTTTGAGGTTGATACATTAATTTGAATGTATATCTATTATTATTAATTGATGTTGGTGAATTTTTTTATAAATCTCATAAACATCTCTTATATTTTTTTTTGAATATGTTTTTTGTGAGACGGTCTCACGAATCTTTATTTGTGAGATCGGTCAAACATATTGATATTCACAATAAAAAGTAATACTCTTAGCATAAAAAGTAATAATTTTTCACGGATGATCTAAATAAGATATCTGTCTCACAAAATACGACATGTGAGATCGTTTTGCACAAGTTTTTTTCTTTCTCAAGAATATGTATTACAAAAATAAATTAAACCTTCCCTGATTTGGAATCAAATTAAGCTATCACGTTTCTTTTCAATTGCGCATCTAGAAAAAATAATCATCACCCTAAATTTCTAGATTTTAGATTTATCATTAATTTTTTCTCATATAATCCGTGTTTTCATACCAAATAAGATATACATATCATATAAAATTGATTCGTAATATCGCGTCATAAAAATCATCTGATAATATGATTTTACATAAACTTCACGGATTTAATAAAATACATTATGATGGGAGTGATTCTGGATCCAGTCAACACTGGCATAAACAAATGCGTTCAACCTGAACAATATACTTATTAAATAATTAGATTTATCGAATTCGTAATATCCCCATCATATTTTATAATTTTCTAAGCGAAAGCAGGTCTTGTGGTGGTTGGTTCCGACTCTCTGTGTGGCCTGTCCCCCTTTTGTCATGCTCATACACACTACGTACGTGTGGAATTCATGGGAATGGCCCATCATTTTATAATTAGTGATGTAAATAATTTAAATTAAGTCAAACAATATTAATCTTGAGTTTGTCTCGTTTAAGATTATTTGAAGCTCGAGCTCGATTTGTTTTGAAATTATTAAGCTCGAGAAAGCTCGAGATCGACTCGTTAAAAGATCATTTATCATGATAATCAAGGTGAGCTAATTTATTTATCATGTTTAACAAGTCTGACTTGAGTTCGAGTAGTTTTCGAGCTCGTATAGCATAAAATTGAGCTCGAGTTTAAACTTGATTCGAGCTTGTTAAAAATTAAATATATCTATAAAATAATTTTAAATCAGACATAAAGGTGTAAATACATTCATAAATAACCAAAACGAAAAAAATAATAACTTAAAAAAACTTAAACTCGGTATATTATTGAACATATCAAAATAATACATCTGGCATCCAGATAATAAATATTTGTCATACATTGATATCACCATATAAATAATATTAAGTTTACTCATTTAACACTTCAACTAAGGCTGATGAGAAAGTAGAGAGGACGTTAGAGAGTCATTATAAATATGAATTACAAAATCATCTCCAATAACAAAAACTAGTCAACTATCATGTAAAGTCTAAAATGACAAATTTTTTTTTTAAAAAAAATGCATTATCAATGTGGGGACCCGGACGCTAATCAAGTTCTTAATCATCATTGAGACTAATTAATCAATTAGTAATACAGGGTCTAAATTTTTTTTAAAATGCGGAACGTAGTGACTTAAAACATATATACATCTCAGTATAAAAGTACAAGTCCTGTACTACATACATTTATTCAACTAAGGTTTAACAGCTAATATCAAGTGTCCAACCCTATCTCTAATCCAAGTCCGCAGCCTCCACTCTAATCACGATCTTTCCTCATCTCCTCGACCCTGAACCTGTCCCACATGTTGTCATGCACACATACAAAACAAGACAACAGCCGGATAACTCCGGTGAGAATAAATCTCAGTATAAACAATGTAAACATGCAATCATATAAAACATATACAAAAGCATATAACAATTATCATTCACATGCAGCCAATCAACAAACATGTATAATATCAAAACTGTAAGTCAACTAGTCATCACAGACTCGACTCAAACAACGCGTCGTCTCAGACTCGACTCAACTCTAACCTAGGGATCCCGGTTTTGAATATTGAGAATTATATCGAATCTCAGTCGATAGGAATGACTCATCCCTAAACGACATCGATATAATTCCTATATCCAGTGTCTGGGCGAAACAGCCACAGAATTGACGAATCAGTCAAGGATTAAGCGAATCAGTCAGGGACTATGCGAATCAGCCGATGACTAGGCGAATCAGCCAGTAGCTAGGCAACTCGGCCGATAGCTAGACGAATCAGTCTATGACTAAACGAATCAGTAGTCAAAACATGCAGTGGCTTTAAATCAATAGACTACAAACATCAATCTCATTAACTACAAATATCAATGCAGTAAACTAGGTATGTGATTTAGGGAAACTCGAGTCAAACCTCACTCGAGTTGTGCAATCCCAACTCAACATTAATTTATACTTTTCTTTCTGTCACTCTAACTCTGTCAAAGTCCCGAACTCAAAGCCTGACAATATCAATCTGGCAATAACAATATCGAGGAGTATAATATCAATACATTACTCCAATCAAATCTGTTCTGCTCAATACTCAATCTAATCCACTATCGATGGCATAACGGTACAATATCGATATACCCAACAATACCGTATTAGTCAGATATCACTTCCAATATCTCATAATCGATAACAATTCAATTATGATATCAATTCCATTCAAATCAACTATGAAAATCATAACAATTCTGTACGGCATCCGTTCTTCAATCCGGTTTCGATTATACAATGTCTAATATCGCAAGAATATCATATATGAATCATATCCGATTCCTTCAACATCATAATTTCAAATCATATCTAAACGTAGCAAAACTTACATCCAGTTGAAGCCTGCGTCGATAGGAACACAGTACTGAAGTCGGATTCAAAATCGGACGGGCGGATCGTTCACAAATCACAAATCTATACGCTAAAAGGCGTAAGGATTTCTTAGAGAAATCCTCGACTCTTCCTGCTAAATTCTGAAGAAGGAAACTTATATATATATATATATATATATATATATATCTCATGCATGTAAAGATACGTGTCCCATTCTCCCTTATTTTCACTCGGCGCTCGGGCGGTTATAAACTACCGCTCGGGCGCCGAACACTCTGCCCGGTACTCGGCTTGTTATCCATTGGCGCTCGGGCGGTAATTTTCTACCGCTCGGACGCCATAGGTTCTGCCCGAATGGTATTCTTATTGAACACTGGCGCTCGGGCGGTCATTTCCTACCGCTCGGGCGCCAACAATTCTGTCCAAACATTTTACTTTTCATATGTTTTGCCCAATCTGGTCTCGAAATGGCCCGACTATAATCACCTCAATTCTTAATCAATAATCTCAGATTAACAGAATCAAAATCTCGGGCATTACATTTCTCCCCCCCCTAAGATTTGATTTCGTCCCCGAAATCACAGGCAATCAAATTAGATATCAGAAAGAAATGTGTAGCAGAAGCTGAATCAAAATACTCACATCAGTGAAATAACTCAGAAAATCTCTGTCTCATATCAGACTAAGTTTCCCAAGTAGCTTTATTGATGTCATGACGACTCCACTGAATCTTCACAAGTGGAATAGTCTTCGTTCTGAGCTACTTTTCTTTACGATCAATAATCTGAATCGGTTTTTCGAAATAGCTCAATGTCTCATTCAATTCAACTTCGTCTGGTTGAATCATATGTGAAGTATCTTGCATGTACTTCTGCCATAAAACTACATGAGAGACATCATGTATTCCGGATAATGAAAGCGGTAAAGTGAGTCGATAGGCACGATCTCCTATCTTCTCAAGAATCTCATACGGCCCAATCTATCGTGGAGACAACTCCCCTTTCTTGCCAAATCGGACAATTCATCTGAAAGCTGAAATTTTCAAAAATACTCGGTTTCCAGCCTCAAATACCAACGGTCGTCGTCGAATATTGGCACATTTGGCTTGTCTGTCTTGGGCTGCCTTCATTTTCTTCTGAATCAGCTTCACTTTTTCAGTCATATCTCTGATCATGCCAGGTCCGATCTCAGGAATCTCAGAGATATCATCCCAAATAAGAGGGGATCAACATTTCATTTCGTACAACGCTTCGAAAGAAGTCATTTCAATACTCGTCTGATAGCTATGGTTGTACGATAATTCATAAATGACAATAAATCATGTCAACTAGTGCTAAAATCCAGCACTACAGTTCTTGGATATTCTCCAGTATTTAGATAGTTCGCTCCGACTATCTTTCAATCTATAAACCATAGATAAAAATCATGCTATACATTCTGCCAAAAGTATAAAATCAACCAAAAATCACGGTATGATATAGTCAATTTTGGCATTCAATGCAGTCTAATCACTCTTCTGACATCACTCTTGATCGTCTGATCTTATCTGTACATTGTCCCGTACACCTGATTCAAACACGGATTCAAGACAACAGCAAGCTTCAATCAGATTCAAAACATCACTCATCGGTACCGATCTGCCAACCTCATAAACCGCAAATGTTTGACACTGATATCCACCTCGGCCAACGAATTCCGGTTTAACTCTGCTACATTCAACAGATGTATCATCTTCAGATATAACACACCCTGAATGTAATCTGTCTCAATCAGGATTCACCATTTCAACAGTTTCTGATATCAAATCAAGGTTAGAGTCAATCTCTCTGACTGAAATCAGATCTGAAGTCTTATCGGGGAAAACATTATTAACTTTCTTATCATTGGCAAATCAGCTAATGATAGACTCAACTTCAGTAAATCAACTGAATACATAAGGAGTCCCTCTGTTCTTTTCTGTAATAATCGAGTCATAGATAGTACGAATTATCAAAGGAATTCTCAATCTAGAATCTTTATCGTACACTATTCATCCCTTGGCCATCTCAGGTTCGATTCTCACCATCTTCTGGAACTAATCTAGGGTAGCTCTGTACTTGGTCAGCATATCCATATCAGTAATGCAGTCCCAATATCAGATAACACTAGTACAATTCCAGCTACCACACGATCTAACTCAATCTCATTCTCATCCTACTGTAGTATACGATTTACAGAATTCACTGATATAAAAACTCTCCCCAACTAGTCAAGAGATACACTACAGTAGAATAAAGCCTCAACAGGCAATGCATGACTCAATGCAAATCGTTCAGAAATAAACATATGGGAAGCATCCGTATTTATCAATACAAAAGCAGGATAACTACATCAAGAACAGTTACCTGCAACATCATCATCTGGTGCTTCCTGAGCCTTCTCCTCAGTCAAAGCAAATACTCTGGCCTGCTGTCTAGGAGGCTGGCCAACTGTCTGACTTCCTCCTGGCCTCTGCTGTGACTGAGATGGTGCTGGCTGAAATGAAGGAACAGCAGCTAATCGTCTACTCCACTGTGCCGCTGATCCAGATGATTCGGCTCTCTGGGATCCTTGAGAACCCTTCTGTGGACACACTCGGGCAAAATGTCCCTGTTGTTTGCAGAAGTGGCAACTACCAAGTATTCCTTGGCATTGCACAGTGGAATGTCTCCCTCCACAATTTCCACAGTAAACTCCGGTATAACTCTGTTCGGAACCACTGGAGCTAGCAGAACTGCCGCCAGACTTCTTAAACTGCTTTCCTCTAGCCTTCAGAAAATCTTTCTTTCTACCACTGCTACTGTCACTCTCGAATCGGGGAGGTGGTTGCTGTGGTCTCGATTCTAGGGTAACAGATGCAGCTCCTCTCTGCCTTATCAGGCCCGCTTCAGCGCCCTTTGCTCTATTCATGGCATCAGCAAAGTTATTCGGTCGCCCTGTGTTCACCAATGTAAATATATCGGGATTCAAGCCATTGATGAACTGATCAGCAACGGCTTCGTCATTTCCAGCCACATGTGGAGCAAACTTCAACAAGATAGAGAACTTGGTCACATATTCTTCAATGTTCAGCTGACCCTGTCTCAAATTGGCAAATTTCGCCCCCTTGTATTTTCTGTACGACACTGGGAAAAATCTCTGATAAAACTCAGTTTTAAATACATCCCAAGTAATAGTCGTACCCCGATGCTCCAAGGCCTTCTTCATCGTAATCCACCAGTTCTTTGCAACATCAAGCAACTGGTGCCCAATCAATTTAATTCGACGCTCATCACTGTACTCCAGTGAATCAAACAGCATCTCAATGTTATCTAACCAACTTTCACACTCAACTGATGTCTCAGTACCCTTCAGTGTCGGTGGTTTGAACGACTGAAACCTTTTCAATAATGTCTCCATTGGAGTGGCTGTAACATCCATTGGAGAATTCGATGTGCTACCCTGTTCTGGTATTCTTCGAGGAGGCATATCTGAATATCAAAAGGATTAGTAACCCCAATCCAACAAACCTGTTTCAATTCAGTCCCTCCTCCGATCATCTTACTGCTGATCAAGAATCGGTTCAAATTCGTTCCCAATAATACATATTACACAATCGAATCAGATAAGTCAAGTAACATGTATTATATAAAGCAGTAAAGCATACTAGAAATCACAAGCAAGGAAAGAAAACTCAATCTACCCCGCTCACTAGCTTCTATGTCAATCTAAAGGATCTATCGCTCTGATACCACATGTTGTGGGGACCCGGACGCTAATCAAGTTCTTAATCATCATTGGGACTAATTAATCAATTAGTAATACAGGGTCTAAATTTTTTTTAAAATGCAGAACGTAGTGACTTAAAACATATATACATCTCAGTATAAAAGTACAAGTCCTGTACTACATACATTTATTCAACTAAGGTTTAACAGCTAATATCAAGTGTCCAACCCTATCTATAATCCAAGTCCGGAGCCTCCACTCTAATCACGATATTTCCTCATCTCCTCGACCCATGAACATGTCCCACCTGTTGTCATGCACACATACAAAACAAGACAACAGCCGGATAACTCCGGTGAGAATAAATCCCAGTATAAACAATGTAAACATGCAATCATATAAAACATATACAAAAGCATATAACAATTATCATTCACATGCAGCCAATCAACAAACATGTATAATATCAAAACTGTAAGTCAACTAGTCATCACAGACTCGACTCAAACAACGCGTCGTCTCAGACTCGACTCAACTCTAACCTAGGGATCCCGGTTTTGAATATTGAGAATTATATCGAATCTCAGTCGATAGGAATGACTCAACCCTAAACGGCATCGATATAATTCCTATATCCAGTGTCTGGGCGAAACAGCCACAGAATTGACGAATCAGTCAAGGATTAAGCGAATCAGCCAATAATTAGACGAATCAGTCAGGGACTAGGCGAATCAGCCGATGACTAAGCGAATCAGCCAGTAGCTAGGCAACTCGGCCGATAGCTAGACGAATCAGTCTATGACTAAACGAATCAGTAGTCAAAACATGCAGTAGGCTATAAATCAATAGACTACAAACATCAATCTCATTAACTACAAATATCAATGCAGTAAACTAGGTATGTGATTTAGGGAAACTCGAGTCAAACCTCACTCGAGTTGTGCAATCCCAACTCAACATTAATTTATACTTTTCTTTCTGTCACTCTGACTCTGTCAAAGTCCCGAACTCAAAGCCTGACAATATCAATCTGGCAATAACAATATCGAGGAGTATAATATCAATACATTACTCCAATCAAATCTGTTCTGCTCAATACTCAATCTAATCCACTATCGATGGCATAACGGTACAATATCGATATACCCAACAATACCGTATTAGTCAGATATCACTTCCAATATCTCATAATCGATAACAATTCAATTATGATATCAATTCCATTCAAATCAACTATGAAAATCATAACAATTCTGTACGGCATCCGTTCTTCAATCCGGTTTCGATTATACAATGTCTGATATCGCAAGAACATCATATATGAATCATATCCGATTCCTTCAACATCATAATTTCAAATCATATCAAAACGTAGCAAAACTTACGTCCAGTTGAAGCCTGCGTCGATAGGAACACGGTACTGAAGTCGGATTCAAAATCGGACGGGCGGATCGTTCACAAATCACAAAACTAATACGCTAAAAGGCGTAAGGATTTCTTAGAGAAATCCTCGACTCTTCCTGCTAAATTCTGAAGAAGGAAACTTATATATATATATATATATATATATCTCATGCATGTAAAGATACGTGTCCCATTCTCCCTGATTTTCACTCGGCGCTCGGGCGGTTATAAACTACCGCTCGGGCGCCGAACACTCTGCCCGGTACTCGGCTTGTTATCCATTGGCGCTCGGGCGGTAATTTTCTACCGCTCGGGCGCCACAGGTTCTGCCCGAATGGCGCTTGGGCGGTCATTTCCTACCGCTCGGGCGCCAACAGTTCTGTCCAAACATTGTACTTTTCATATGTTTTCTGCAATCTGGTCTCGAAATGGCCCGGCTATAATCACCTCAATTCTTAATCAATAATCTTAGATTAACAGAATCAAAATCTCGGGCATTACAATCAATTTAATCAAGAAGAAAATAATATATTTAAATTCAAAAAAAAAAAACATCACCAATTTAATGACAAAAAACTCATAAAAACTCTTGATAATTGATTCTAAGTATTTTAATTCAAATGAATCTATTTAAACTTCGAATTTTCCTTTTGCATACAAGTACAAAAATTCAATATGTTAGACATAAATAACCAAATTTAATGAGACACGATAAATTAAATATTTAACACATAATTAATAAATACATAATTAAATTAGATATGGGAGTGGATAAGTGGTGTGAATTCATCTGTTTTTTTTTTTTTTTCAATTAGATCTTGTGTTCAATTCCTTCCATTGACATTAGTACTAATTTTATAATTTGTCAAATCAACAAATGAGCCAAGCTGGAGCTTACGAGCCATCTAAACGAGTAAAGCTCGAGCTTATGAGCCACCTAAACAAGTCGAGCTCGAGCTCGCGAGCCTATTAACAAATATATTTGCGAGCTCATGAGCTGAATATCTTTAGATTTGATCTTTGTTTGATTAAATTTTCAAACTCGAAATTGAGCTTGAACTTGGCTTGATATGATTAACAAACAAATTCAAACGAATTTTTTATCGAGCCGAGCTCCAAATAGCTCGCAAACAGTTTGGTTCATTTACATCCTAATTTTACCGTCGATATTCAGTGCCAACTAGGTTATTCATAATTTATAATATATTTTTTGTTTAGAATACAAATAATCTAAATGTCTGCACCACTGACGGAACTGGAGTGAGGACCCGAGACTTGTTTATTTCGTATAAAAAAAATACAAAGAAACAACTAAATCTACTTAAATAAATTAAAAAAACTACCTGTAATCAGCGAAACTCAAAACTAAGACCAACAAATCTCTGGGCCTCAATTTTAACCACTTAACCAAATCCTTATCGATTGGTTCATAATAATTTAAATCACATTGTTTAAAAATTTAAATTTAGCAGTGAAGGAAGGCATTAAAAACTCGGATGGAGTAAACTGGTAGTAGAAGCTGATGCTCTTAATGTAATTCAAGCTATTCTCCATCCTTCTGCTTTCTCTGTGTATTTCTTGCTCGTAAAAGACAAAATCAGTTTGTGTTCCCAAGCTTCAGAGGTCTCTTTTCTTCATTGCCGCCGGGACACTAACCGAGTAGCTCATGAACTTGCACCAAGTTGTTTTGCAAGACGCGACAATGTTGTTTTTCCCGATGCTATTCCTTATTCCTGAAAAATATTGTAAAACTTGATCTTATTATCTAGTAATGAAATCTCTGTTTGTCTTTTAAACAAGAAATTAGTTTAGCCCTAATCAATCAATTGCATGGAAATATGTATAGATGCGACATTTATTCGTCAGTTGATCCCCGCAAAAAACAGAGTAACATTTGGTTTTATTTTCTCAAAAAATTCATGAATTTCATGTGATGAGCCAACTTTCTTTATGTGATTTATAAAACTCCAGAAAAGTTTAAAAAAAATTTGTTGAAAATGAGTACACACAAGAAAGATTCAGGATTTAGAATCAGCAATATATATTATTTAGAGAGCAGGTATCTTGTGAGACTGTCTCACGAATCTTTATCTGTGAGACATGTCAATCCTACCGATATTCACAATAAAAATAATACTCTTAGCATAAAAAGTAATACTTTTTCATGAATGACCCAAATAAGAGATCTGTCTCACAAAATACGATCCGTGAGACCGTCTCACACAAGTTTTTGCCTTATTTAGATATACTAAAATGTACATACGTTGTGTGTGTTATTATTTTTAAAAATTAACCAAATAATACTAAACAATTAACAAAAAATTGTTTTCAATATAGAAGATTTGTTCAATTTATAAGGGAGGTTTTGTTTAGAATTTTTTTTTCTAATTAAAATGTGGAGTGAATTAAGGTTTAATGAGATAAATATAAAAAAACTTAATCATGAAATTAAATATTTTCATATCTTCAAAATTATAGACTTTTTATATAAAATAAATGTGGAACTGCTAGGCATTCGAGATTCATTGGGCTATTCCTGCATCTCTTCTAATAGACTCATTAGCTAAATTCAAATGAAAAGAAAACGAAGCTCCGTACGATTTGCAAATAGACTTATAGGTCTCGGTTTAAATTGTGGATCTTATATATGAAAATGAATAAAGATAATTGGACACAATACGAGGATAAGACCAACATCTCATTAGTTCTTACATTTGGGTCGTCAGTCTCTCATTTATTCGTTATAACAGTGAACCACGTGGATGAGCCCATTAAGATCAAGCCCAAAACCCCTCTTTATATCTTTAATCTCTGACTTGAGCGTCGGAGGGGCTACGCCGGGACACTCTTCCGACCCCCTTCTAACGGTTTTCTTCGTGATTTCAGGCATATGGCAAATTCTAAACTTGTGTCTGGACTAGTGTCACTTGCTGGAATCGGACTCTGAATTTTCAGTTAGCATCAAACAATAAGAAATAACGTTTTAATTATTTAGAAAGGAGAATTTATTTAAATTATATTTCTTGAATTTTGATAAATTGAAATGGAAAAATACATGTTTTTACTAAAAATATAAGTAGGGTGAAATAAATTTCGTAATGTAATTGGCTGCCTCGTTCGGAGTTAGGATGAGGCCAAAGTCCAATAAACGAAGAAGGCCATTGAAGAATGAGATGAACCCAATCGACCCATCTTCCACCGGTCAAAGCCCAAACGTAGTCAAAGCAAGATGGCCCACTCTGCTGTCCTTACTGGCAATATGAAAAAGTGGGGAAATGTTCAATGAAGTGGCGCATGGATCACCTGTTTCAATGGACCGTCCTCCGCCGGTCAAGGCCCAGAGTCGGTCAAAGCATCCCTGGCCCGCTCTGCTGTCCTCGCTGGCAAGTTGAAAAGGTGTTAAAAAGTTTAATGACCTGTCACATGGATAATCTGCTTTAAGGATTATTCAAAATTTGATGGAAGTAGAAATCGCGTAAATTAATGATATTGAAATAAATTGATAAATAATCTAGCGTAGGTATAGATTAACAGCTATTTATTTTATTCGTGAGGATGTTAGGTCTTTTGTGAGACGGTCTCACAATTTTTTATATGTGAGACATGTCAATAATACCAATATTCATAATAAAAAATAATACTCTTAGCAAAGTATTATTTTTTCAAGAATGACCCAAATAAAATATATGTCTCACAGAATATGACCCGTGAGACTGTCTCACACAAGTTTTTGTCCAAATAAGAATGGATAAAAACATAGGTTCAATATTAAAGTAATACCTTTAAACAGACATCTAATCTAAAACAAGGATATCCACAAATAATTACACTATACGAATATTGTAATTATACACAATTTACATGCTATATCATCAATTTAAAAACATGCAATAACAAAACCACGAAATAATAAATTATATTATATAGTTTTTTTGTGTGTAACGAGTAGTGCGAGTAATCGGGTGCTGTTGCATTCATCCCATAATATATCAGCCGGTTGAGTTGAAAGGCATCAAATTTTGATCCAGCCTTCTAAAACTTCATCATATTTGTGACGAAATTGTGCAGAAATCATTAAATAAAGGGAGAACATATGTATATATATATAAATTATAAGTGGTGAAAAAAAAGAATGAAAAGAAAAGGGTACTTTATTTGAACATCTTTCTCACGAGGTGGCTTCACTTTTCAGGTTTCACTAACCCCTGATCTGCTCCACTCACGCACATCTACACACAAGATTAACACGCACAAAGTGTTGTCTGTTTGAATAGTGGGTTATTGCATGGATCTCACGATTTCTGGTAAAGAGGGTAGGGATATTTTGGGGAGGGATTATAGGAAAGGGAACTGGACGATTCAAGAAACCATGGTTCTGATAGAAGCGAAGAAGATGGACGATGAAAGGAGGATGAAGAGAAGCGGTGCTGGTGGTGGTGCTGATCAGAGGGCCAAACAGGCGGAGCTCAGATGGAAATGGGTGGAAGATTATTGCTGGAAAAATGGGTGTTTTCGAAGCCAGAACCAGTGTAATGACAAGTGGGATAATTTGATGAGAGATTTCAAGAAAGTAAGGGAGTACGAGAGAAAAGTAGAAGCTGCGGGGATGGGAGAAGTAGAAGATAAATCTTACTGGAAAATGGAGAAGAATGAGAGGAGAGAGAACAATTTGCCTTCCAATATGTTAAATCAGATATATGAAGCATTGGTGGACGTGGTGGACAAGAAAGATCAAACGGTACTGGTGGGCGCAAGTGGTGGCACTGCAAGTTCGAGTGCCAATGTGCCTTATGCTGGTTTCGCAAAATCGTCCGCTGTGGATTTGGGTCAGCCTTCAATGCCTTTGCCGGTTCAACAACAAGCTCCGACGACAATGCTGTTGCAGCTTTCTCCGCCGGCTGACCCACCGAATTTTCCGTTCTCTCAGCCGTTGCCCACAGTAGGTACTCTCTCTATATGGTCTCTCATTTATAGATGCAAAAGGGATTTGAAACTAAACTTTACATGGTTACGCACATAATTAATGTTGGTGTTTTCTTGCGATGTGGCTGTTAAACACATTGATTTTTGTAGAATAAATTGACATTTAAATAATGACGTTCGTTCCAAATATAATCTACTGTAATCAACGGCGCAGATTCCGAAGATACGAGTGAGTATTCAGACTCACCGGCGAAAAGAAGGAAGAAAGGAGACGGAGGAAGCGGGAGAGAAGGCACCAGCGGCGCCGCCGCATTGGGAGAAATAGGGACTGCCATCTCGAAGGGTGCTTCAATAATGGCGAAGACGATACAGCACCGCGACGAAGCAGAAGGAAGAAGACACAGAGAAGCATTGAGCCTGCATGAGAGGAGACTGCAAATCGAGGAATCGAAGGCTGAAATCAAAAGACAAGGCATGAGTAATCTGGTGGAAGCCATCAACAAGCTCGCCGACTCCATTCATGCTCTGGCTGCGAATAATAAGAAAAATCAAGAAAGCTTCAAATAATCTGCAGCAATGGATCATCATTCTTATGAAAATTAACCCGAGTCATTAAGGATTATTAGTATTGATTCTTACACTTTAATTACATTTGGTCCCAATGAATTAATTACTATCATTGGCTGTAGATGAATTTATATATATGATTAAACTAACAAGAATTGACTCCATTCCTCCGTGTTTCAGAAGCATTAAATTTCCTGACGAAAGCGGAAGACTTGAAAGTGCCAAGTTGATCTCTTTTATTTTATAAAATTTTAAATAAATTAAGTGGCTGAAAATTAAACAGAATGAGTTTTTGAATATTTTCTGAAATTTTCATTAGTTTTTTTTTTTTTTTAGAGTATAATTTTCTGAAATTTTCATTAGTTGGAATAATTGTCATAGTAGGTAAATTGAAGATTTTAAAATTGACATTTTGTTTATTTTAGAATATAATTATTTTATAAATGTTTATTTAGTATATAATTATTTTTCATATTTTAAAATCTCTTACAAATATTTCTTTTCTTGGATCAAAATCGACACAAAATATTAAAAATTTGGTATTAATATGTGATATTTGAGTAATACTTGTATCAGATCTAGTATTGATATATGATTTTTTTAGTACCAAAAACGTGTCTAGAAAATATTGGTATCAATGATATATTTGATTTTTCGAGAGAAAATCAGTACAAAACATTAAAATTATGATATTAATATATGATATCTGAGTATTAACTGTTGTAGATTTGGTATAAAAAAATAGATTTTGAGTATAAAATTGGAACAATTTTATTAATATCAACATCTATCATGTTTTAGTACTCAAATATCATAAATGCAATATTTGGTACTCAAATATCATATATTAGTATCATATTTTTAGTGTTTTGTATCGATTTTCATCCAAAAGACAAATATGTCACTAATATCAATATTTATTATACATGTTTATGTACTCAATAATTCATGTATTAATATCATATTCGGAAAAGTTAGTATTCAAATATCATATATTAATATTATATTTATAATATTTTGTATCAATTTTTATCCAAGAAAAAAATATGTGAACTCAATAAATGCACATATATTTTGTTATAAAACAGGGAATGCAAACACATATGGTATGTCTGGTGTGTAAGATATGATAACTAATTGGATTGATGAAAAAAAAACTCAAAGTAAAGATATATAATGTGTTGTGATAAAATATGTTTTGTTTGGTAAGATTTCAATGAGTATGATAAATTTTACATTTTTTGTTGTTGAGACAAAAATACCCTAAACTAGCATCGATGACAATTTGGTATATAAAATATATTTGTATCAATTTGTAATTTATGTTATATTTTAAGAAGCAGATTGTCAATCCACCCAAAACAAATGGATGTCTTGTCAACCAAGTAGAGTTTTTTTTTTACACGGGCTTCTTAATTAATTGGGCCCATAAAAAATGAAACAAACATGGATTTAACAATCTATCCTTTACTTATCACCCACACCAAACATCCCCATTCACGACATATATATATATATATATAGATATATAGAATTCTGATCTCTTTTGGTACACATATGTATATTACAAACATTAATAAAATAGATTACTGTTTATGCTTAAAAAAACAAAATTACTGTTTATTGTAAAATCAAATTAATAATATATTGACACATGCACAATTTAAGTGCTTTATTCAAGATTTCTCTAAATACAATTTTATTTTCAAAATACCACTAATTTGCTAAATATATAAACACGATGTCTTATACTATTATATAAAAAAACATGAGAGCAATATCAATAACCGTGTGCACGTATATTTACTCGAATGAATGCGATTGTTTCATGTGATTATTAAAAGACAAAAACTTGTGTGAGACGGTCTCGCGAGTCGTATTTTGTGAGAAAGATATCTTATTTGGATCATTAATGAAAAATATTATTTTTTATGTTAAGAGTATTACTTTTAATTTTGAGTATCGATAGGATTGATCAGTCTCACAGATAAAGATTCCTGAGACCGTCTCACAAGAGACATACTCTTATTAAAATATATGAGTGAGATATAGAATAGTGATAAATAATTAATATGTTTAAATCAACTAATTTAATTTGAAATAAAATAGTAAATTATAGTTTTATTATTTTAATAATTAACACATATAAATAAAAAGTTATATATTAGGACGATCTTATAGTTTTTTATATAATGATAAATAAATAATTAATAATTACAAATAAATACTTGATTGATGAAATAAAAGTTGGATTCCAATCGAGCTATTTAGTTCAGCACCGTCTATCTAAATGATAAATGATATATGATACAAATGTGATAAATCAATATATGAATAATAATTATTTATAAAATTTAAGCTTAATTATATTTATTTTTTTTCCTAGGTTTGTCGTAACAAAAAAAAACTCAACTATATTCAATATTATATGTACTTCTTTCGAGGTTTGTGGAAATAAAAAAAATAAAAACGATAATTTTTAATATTACAGACATTCATTAATATTTGTATGTTTCTCATATTTAACTCCTGAAAATATATGATAAATATAAAATAGTGTAAAATATAATATAAATACAAATTTGTTGAATGTGTCTATAATTTTAAAATTTATTACATTTACTTGTGATTTTTCACAAATAAAAATAAATAAATAAAATATTATAGAATAGGTCTCTTGTGAGAAAGTATCACGAATTTTTATCTCTGAGACGGGTCAACCCTAACGATATTAGCAATAAAAAGTAATACTCTTAGCATACAAAGTAATAATTTTTAATTGATGACCCAAATAAGAGATCTGTCTCACACAATATGATTCGTAAGATCGTATCGCATAAGTTTTTGTCAATATTTAAATATTACCGTGAATCTGAGGGAGATAGTTGTAATTATGCCTTCCAGGAACTGTGAAGATAGTTTTGTATCTCCTTCGCTTTTGCCTCTCAATTACGTCACACTTTCTTCTTCCTTCTCGTCAACTCATAGCCTCGTTACAAAACCTCCAGAAGTCACGACCCTTGATTATTTCCTTTTAATTTTGTTATTTTCTAAATCAAATTATACCATGGATTCCAATCTTTCTATTCGCCGAACCCAAATATATTTGTTGATTTCCGCCTGAATTTGATTCATGGCATCCAGCGGGAACAATAACATCAATGCTAAGTTGGTCTGGGTTTTACCCGATCGTTTTTTTATTTGGTACCTGGATGTAACGATTTTTTTAACGATTTTTTCACGTGGGTTGCTTTGATTCCTCGCTATGGCCATGGTTTTGCTTGTTTCTTTGTGATTTTCATTTCATTCTTTTGTCTCTGTTGGGTTGTTGATTATGGTGATAGCCGACGAAAAACGTGTCGATTTTGATTGCATAGGATGCGACTAGTTCTTAATCATTTGATTATTCCTGGGTCGTTCTTGATTTGCAAAATTTGGGCTGTCTATTCCATTACCAGATGTCAATCTATAGCTGTTTACTTCATGCATTTATTCACCTTCTTTTGTTTTGAGCAGCTTAAACAGACTAAACTCAAGGCATTAACGAATAAGATTAGTGAAAAAAGTATCCTACCGTTTCCCAATTTTAATTGGGTTTTGAACGACTTTCTTGCATGTCGTTTATAGTTGTCTTATCATTAGTAATTTCATTCAGTTTACAGACACAGACCATTAGGTGACAAATGGTAAATCTGATTATGTGATTTGGAAATAGTTTCGAAATTTATAAAATAATGACTAAGCATTACAGTCGAAGAATCATTTCGTTGTGATTCAATCACAGTTTCACTCATTTAGAGTTTAGGTCAAACTAAAAATTTGTTTATCCAAAAGCAGCCTTCCATATTTTAGGCAGCAGTTTGTGTGTATCTGATATCATGTTCGATATGCTTCTACATGAGGCTTCTTATACATATTTTGTGCGCATGATAGAAGAGCATTGCATCAAGTCAGATTCTAGTCTCCTACAGTTGAAGTAAACTTGTGTCACATATTTGATGGCATTGATATTTAAGAAATTTGCGTTAGTTCCCTTTTGAGAAGGGTCTAAATTTTAATTTGTTTTTCTTTCTGTTTTTATGGTATAAAACCGTCTTGGATTTCATCTCATGTTTGTGACCTTCGCTTTCCTTTTCACTCACTTGAATGAGGTTTTCTTTTTTCTCTAGGTTCTTCTTGGAGATGTAGGAGCTGGAAAATTTAGTTTAGTATTGCGATTTGTAAAAGGGCAATTCATTGAATTTCAGGTTGCTGTATTATGGTTATGGGGTTTAATATTGATGCATGTTTCATTCTGATTTCCCCGCCTGAATACTGATATTGACTGGAAAAAAAATCTGGTGTTGTAGGAATCAACTATTGGTGCTGCATTTTTTTTACAAACAGTTGCTGTAAATGATGCCATTGTAAAATTTGAAATATGGGATACCGCTGGTCAGGAGAGATACCACATCTTAGCTCCAATGTATTATAGAGGAGCTGCAGCTGCCATAATTGTCTATGACATCACTGATCAAGTGCTAATAGTTTGACCAGCTGTCCAGCAGAGACATAAGCTAGTGGTCAAACAATCCTTTTCATGCCATGGGGATCAACTTGAGCCGCAGCTCTGTGATATAATCTACAAATCAAAAACCAAAAGTAACTGTTATTTTTAGTGCTGCAGCAAGCCGGGGGTTTATAGTGACGTTTGATGGTGCATACCGATTTATGTCGTCACAATATATATCAAAATAATGACAACTATCTATTTAGGCTTTCTGATATCTATTTGTCAAGCTGAGACATAAAGAATGCTCTCAATAATAATGTTGGTGTGCACTGAATCAATATGTGGTCCAGCAATATGTTTTTCAGGTGGTATAGCTTAATATTTTTTGATGGATTAATGAAATGATTGAGAGACGACTTATGATGAAACTTAATTTGTGCTTGCTGATTTATTCTTGTCATTTAATTCCTTTACTTTATAGACATCCTTTGATCGAGCCAAAAAATGGGTTCAAGAGCTTCAAGCACAAGGTGAATTTCAACCTACCCTGTAAAGTTCACTGCAATTTATTTGCAATTTGCTTTTCATTTATCCAATTTTCTGATGTCCATGTGTGAGGTTGTTTGACTTTATCTAAATATTCCTTTCACTAGTGTTTGCGTTTCTGTGGCACAAGGGAACCCTAATATGATTATGGCACTTGCCAGGAATAAATCAGATATGTTGGATGCAAGAAAGGTGGCAGCAGAGGTGAGAATAATCTGTCGTCTCTTTTTGCAAATCTTTCGTATTCTTACGTATATTTTAATTTACGTGAAATACTTTGTAAAATGTCTTGCTTACTCTTGAATTCAATGTCATTTTTATCACTCACCGAAGAGTAACTGGTGTTTGATAATAATAATTTTTATATCATTGTTATCAATCTCTGCTTTCCTGGAATAGTTAGACTATAAAACCAATGTGAGAAAATTGCAGATGGAGTTTATTACTTGAGACTTGAGAGATTAAATTTCTGGTCTTGCAGCAGACTTGCTTTTGCTTTTGCTTTTTAGCATTATTATTTGAATCTAATAATTTATCGCAGCAAGCACGAACTTACGCAAAAGAGAACAACCTTTTTTCCATGGAAACCTCTGCCAAGACTGCAAATAATGTCAATGACCTGTTTTATGAAATAGGTAAGAATTGTTGAACATTTACTTGAGGCTGAAGCAACGGAAAATCGCTATTTAATTGTAGAATTTGAAAACTGCTTGTTAGATGTCACGCAAGACTAAGATCATCAGTTCATCATGAGTTTTGAGGGTTTATTCTATCTGCTTTCCTTAAATTTATGTTCTCAGAAAAATTGCTTCTCGCTATGTGTATAATCAGGTTGTTAATGTTTACTTTTAATCTTTGTATAACAATACCGGAAATTAGATTTCTGAGAATGAGAAGCATACGCCTTGGTATTCGTTTCTTGGAATGAGAAGCATACGCCTTGGTATTCTCATTTTATCTTCCTTTGACAAGATTGAGAAATCAAACAAGCTAACAGCGTCCAAGTTGGTTTTGAGAATCTGAGATATGATTGATCGAGGGTACTTTAAAGCACCATAATTCCTGTACTTTATTTGTTCGATGTTGGTGGATTCGTGTTCCCTAGGCTTTTAATAAAATCTCTTGTTATGTATCTACAGCAAAAAGATACCTCTTTTGCAGCCGGCCCCAAACCCAACAGGCATGGTTCTGGTGGATCGACCTGCAGACAGGGCTACTAGTGCTTCTTGTTGCTCATGAAACGGAATGTATTCAAGTCAAAATATGTCATCAACTTATTTCATTTTTCTTGTGGTTTGCGCATGAATTCAACTTTTGTTGTGCATATGGCATTTCTTGTTTACCGTGTTCCAAGATTTATTGAAGTAATTTTTATTAACTATAATATTATTTGATTTCCCACGCCATTATTTGTCCATAATTCAGATGATGTGTTAGTGGTGCTTCCGATATGGCTTGGCACCTTGAAATCACCTATTTTTTGCCGAGGGAAGTTTCCAAATCTAGTTTCTTGTGGCCCTTGGATAAATATAAAGCAATGAGAAGACACTTCATGCGGCAGATGTACTTAATGAAACTAGTTTTAAAATTGATCTATATATTGTTGGAGAAATGTAACCATTTACAGTATATCGAGTTCCAACAAACGTTGGAATCTGTCTGTATGTCATTTCCTGTTTTCTGCATTTGCTCCGAGTCCACGAGAGAAATGAAGAAAATCTGAGACACGGTCTATCTTCTAAATAAATGGTCACATTTTCTTTGCTATGGTCTTTTTCAACCCATTGATAATCTTCCCGAACCACATCAAGTTCATGATTGCAAGTGTAGAGGGTACCCCGTGTACCAAAAGAAAACCAATTATGTGCATCTGCATAACCTGCAAAAGAGTGTGGATGATTCAACAATTTAAGAAACTCACTGAAAAACTAGCTCATGCGTGCCACATAACTTGGAAAATAATTGCATGCCAAATTACAGATGGACCGATTCATATGTCATCGAAACTACAAAGAAAAAGAAAGCATTTAGGCAAATATGAATTTAGAGTCTTAAGAAGGCAAAACCGTTACCTGATCATGGTGGAGGTAAACATGGTAAAACATAAAAACAAACAAAAGAATTCTCGCCACCTGCAGTTCAAAAAAATATGATTACTCTTACATATACTTGAAATGAAAAGGTCTCCATTATAAAGAAATAGCAGTTGCAGGGTTAGGTAGGACAACGTACCAACCAAGCAAAAAATATCACAATGCCATTGATCAGATATGCGTTGGATTTCTTCAACCCAGCAATATCTAGATACCTGCAGCAAGAAGCCCATAAATGCATCAACAAAAGAATCAGACAGGCAAAAAATCAAGGGTCTTCTTTATGACATCCTAAAAACCAACCATCTCATGTTGATCTCTGGGGTTGTCACCTCAGATATCAGCACCATGAACGTGTAAAGCTGCCCCTCTCCAGTAAACATGGAATATGCTACGGCAATCCCTGAAAGAGAGTGATGGACTATCTGAAATCACAAAAGCAACACAACTGTCATGGTCTACGCTACATTTGTATGGCATTTCACAGTTACTGCTCTACGGACAAAAATAGGCCTAATTACTATGATACATTTTCAGAAACAATGTATCTGGTGGCTAAAGACAACAGAAGAAAAATTCAGATGTCATTATGACGAGAGAAATCTCCGAACTTGGCTCTCAATCTCCAAATTTGGCCGCATGGGGCAGCACATAGTTTAGTTTAGTTTAAAAAAAAGAGCATGATACCACCAACAAAACAAATTAAATAGCTCTTCTTGCATGAAATGCACTTACGTACTCCACTCCACCCAAAGAAGGATACAGCCAACAAATCATTCCAAGGTCTGAAATAAAGTACCCAACAGATACCTGCCAAAAGTTGCACACGAAGCTTAAATAGATGAATATCATGGCATGCCTCATTAACAAAGCACTGGAACAAATTACATATTAATCACGCGCCTACAATTTCTGGTTTTCCTTAATTGTTGCAGGAATAATATTAATTCTGTTTTAAAATCTTCAACATCAAATTTCAAGATTGGAAGTCAAATATATGTTCTTATACATGCATAACAATCATAAACATGTGATGGACTGAGTTCATTGATAGTCAAGATTATGGAATTTTTTTTTTTATAAATTTGGCATCCAACCTTCTCATTTTTCATCTCCCTTGGGCCTTTGGTGGTATTACTATAATTTTTGCTTGTGATAAAGTCAATCACCAGTTGTCCTTTCTATACAAAGAAAATGCGTACAAAGGCCACTTTTACAAGCAATGTTCTCAGAATCACCACAAATAGTATTCAACATCAAGAAAAGAATCCAAATTAGAATCCCTATGCAAGTTAAAATAAGCTACATGACATGCTTACCCCAAGAGTAACAGTTGAGAGAGTTGAATTCCGGAGTATGATAAGACCCGTAGACAGGTCATCAGAGAAGAGATCGGACCAGAACACAAAATACAAGGACGCAGTTGATATTAAAATGGCATGAAGAGTGGAAACACCACTGCAGGAAAGTCAAGTACAAAGAGCGTAAGAGGAACATAAAAACATCATCACCATAGTACATTCTCATTAGTTGCGGGGTCGGATACATGGATAGTAATTCTCCAAACTAAGAGGAGCATAAAAAACAAGAAACAAAAATGAAAAGCTAGTGTATTCACCGATTGTTCCACTCTGTTCGTTGAATCTTTGTGAGGCCATTATAGGTCCTGAAGTAAAAAGAGCTGATGAGCTGAGTCAGATCATATACCTGTTGGAGGGCCAAGCCAATTATTAAACTCCCGTGGACAAGACCATTGCAGAAACACTCTAGTTGGGAAAATAGGGAATTCATTTTTTGAATCACCATAACTTCATTGCTTCTAACATATTAAGTTTGCACATGTACATCTAAATTCACAAATGTATGCAGTTAGTCAAAATAGCACCCTGGTGAGGATCTCTATATTAAGGAACTAATGAAGTAAATGTATGATATTTTCAAACAACTATAGTCAATCACAAAGGAACTGAAAACTCTCAAACTTACCAATTTGAACACCAAAATGCCAGCAAGAACAGCAGTGTATGGAACAAGAGGATCAGCAAGTAAGTAATTTTTTACCAGCCCCTCAGCTTTATTTTGATAAGATTTAAATGCCAAAACTTTCCTCGGAGATACTCCCATTATAACAAGCTACAGGACCATGTGTTGACTTTCTTCTAGGACATAATAATTCTCGACCTTCCTGGAAATATGTTCAAAAAAGCATATTAGAGTAACCCGGACTCTATTAAAAAATGAATGGAGAGCACAAATAATTTTTGCTTTCCACGAATGATCCCTACAAAGAGTTGAAAACAACAAAGAGGCAAAGAACACTGGATGTTAATTTTAAGATGCAGGTTTACAACCCTGTACAAAATTGCGGGTAACTAATGACTTTTTTGAAAATAAAAACGAAAAGTTTGAGTAGTTCATGCTTCATGTAAATGCATTTAAATATTACTGTAAAGGCTCAAAATCAACAACATTTCAAAATATCAAACAAGCGTCTACAAGATCCCCAATGATTATACATCTAGATGAAGTGCCACAGTTGCATCTCATGCATCATTATCATACTTCAATTCCGTATGCTAAGCTAGGGATGGAAAAACACCTATCATCAAAAGATGAACAAACCAAAGGTGAACCTTCTGTTAAAATGGGACATCTGTAAATCCCAAGTCGTAGAATATTTCAATGGGGCAATCATATCTTGAATTCACACATAAATTGTTCTATCCAGCACCATTTACTCAATATCAAGGTGCGAACACATAATTCATTGTCTCGAAATCACGAGTAAATCATAAATCTTGGCAAATGCACCCAAATGTAAAAGACCCATATAAGCCAAGAGATCTAAAACTGACTGCAATATGTTAGTTACAGAAAAAGTGTCGACTTTACCTAGCAGTCCACAAATCGAAATACCCAGCAGCAGAATTCGGGAAATCAAACAAACCCACTAATCACATTATAGATAGCAATACCAACAATGATTTTCTTGCTTTCTTCTCATGAAAATGTTGGTTTATTGTGTGCTTTCTTTCTCGGTTAGGAAGAACAAGAAAACCTCAACGAAAACGGAACAATGAATAAGGTGAGATGGGAAGGGAATAGTTTAAAAAGCCGGGAGATAAACAATGAGACTGCTCAAATCAATGAACCGATGCAGGACATCAGAAATTGTGCAATTAAATGTATTTTAACATATATCTTTTCCGTTTTCCAGTACAAGCATTGAATGCAAGGGGGCAAAAGAAAGGAAAAAAACTAATCTTGGTACAGGTTGTTAGAGGAACAAACTCTTTTAACGTGCACTTCGCTTGGCAATGCTCGTGTTCTGGTGAGCGGATCGCGTGAATTTTTTCTGGATATAGAGAATGATTAATAAATTTACAAGGTCAAAGTTGTATTTGTGTTCATCTTTGTTAGATCCAATTTTTTTTTGGCAATCCTTTATTCATATGAAAAATATTATGCACTCCTCGGGATTTTAATTATTTTCTCGCATCAAATTCGATACAAAACCTTAAATATATGATAGTTGAGTATAAAATGTTTCAGATATTATATTAATATATGATTTTTGAATACTCGAACAAATATATGAAGTATTAATGTCAATTACACGTCTTTTCTAAGATGAAAATTGATACGAAATATTTAAAATACGGTACTAATATATGATATTCAAGTAGAAAATATTTCAGATATGATATTATATATGATTTTTAGTACCTAAACATGCATAATAAGTATTGATATTAATGACACGTGTGCTTTTTCCGATGAAAATCGATACAAAACATTAAAAATACGGTAATAATATATGATATTTTAATATAACTTGTTTCGGAGCTTGTACTAGCATATGATATTTGAGGCGAAAAACAAGTGTAACAAGTGTTGATACTAATATAATTGTTTCAATTTTATACTCAAAATTTTATCTTTTATACTACATATAAAACAATTAATTTTCAAATATCATATATTAATTTCATATTTTTCAATATTTTATACCGAATTTCATCCGAAAAAACACATGTGTGCTACATAGCGCATAATTTTTTTGTGTGAATCAAATATTGTATACATTTTTTGATCTGACATGGACTAAATACAAATACATAATTGAGATTTTAAAGCAAGTCTCTTTTAGGGTAATATTGTTTTTTAAAAAAATTATTCTAAAAATCATCCTCTTTATCCATTAAAACTGATATTCATATTGATATTATTCGGATTCGATATTTAGATTTTAAACTTAAATTCCACGAATAACGTGGTGATAATTTTTTATAACCCAATATCAAGAAAATAATTTCGGTATCTTACCATGACAAAAAGAAAAGCACATCTAAGCCTCTTGTATACATGCATCCACAGGCACAAACCATTTCCATGAATTTATATATCTATAATATAATTTATATTGTCTATAATATATTATTAATTCACGAGCCTAAATTAACTAAAGTTTATGTCATGGTAAATTTTGAAAATATAAAAAAAGACAAAAATTTGTGTGAGACGGTCTCACGGGTCGTATCTTATGAGACATATATCTTATTTGGGTCATCCATAAAAAAATATTACTATTTATGCTAAGAGTATTACTTTTTATTGTGAATATCGGTAGGGTTGACCCGTCACACAAATAAAGATCCATGAGACGGTCTCACAAGAGACCTACTCAAAAAAATCTCATTTATTAAAACTGTTCCATTTTTCTTTAATAAAAAATATTGTTAAAAGTTATTTTAGTAAATTAAGTTATATATGATTAAGTATCTTATCATTTGTCAAAACCTTATGAATTATTTAAAAGTATCATCTTTATCTATACTTCTAAAATTTTAGATTAAATGACTAATGTTGAGCACCGTGTACTAACTTTGATATGTCAATATGACACCAAATTTTTTTTTTTTTTTTACAATTTTATCCTTCCTATGTCTTATCTAACTTTGCCGTTGTAAGTTTATTAGCGATTTTTGTACCTTTTTCTATCTTTTTCTAATTTTTTTATCCAATTTATCTCTAATTTATCTAAATTTCAAACTATCACAGTAATATTGTTTAATCAATAATCTATAAGCATCGTATCATAATAAAATAATAAATATTTTTTTAAAAAAATTAACATGACATACATTGCTTACCGCGAAATACTAATCTATTCTATTTTATTAAGATTGAGCACATGATAGTAACTATTTAGAAGGACACCAACTTTTTCTTCCAAATTTACCTTTATATGATACTAATATTACACTTTTGTTTTTTGTTATTTTGTGTTTTTTTTTTAAATTTTAACACACACTTTTATTTTTTATTTTTGTTATTTCAACCATTTAAATATCAATTAAGTCACTCCATAAATTGTCAAATTAAACTTTAGTCCATCGATAATGATAAAAAAAATTTGCACACACGCATCGCGTATGCATAATAAGTAGTAATAATTAACGCTAAACTCTCTATATTAACTAAATTTTGGTATGTTGGTGAAGTTATTTCATAATTCAGATTTTTTTATTTGACCACTCTATATTTTCATCATATCGCTTCTATCATATCATTTCAATTTAAAAAAAAAAAAATTGATAACTTTAATTTTAAAATAAAAAAAAAAAGCATTTCCTTCTCATCTTTCACATAACGTTGTGTAATTCAATGCGTTAGTATATAATAAGAATATGTTTTTTATGAGACGGTCTCATGAATCTTTATCTGTGAGACGAGTCGATTCTACCGATATTCACAATAAAAAGTAATACTCTTAGTATAAAAAGTAATATTTTTCATGGATGACCCAAATAAGATATCCGTATCACAAAATACGACTCGTGAGACCGTCTCACAAAAATTTTTGCCATAATATATGTATGCTGCACAAGTAATATATATATATATATATTTTTTTTTCAAATTAGTTGGAATTTGATCGAAACAAAATCGACCAATCATGTTTTTATTATAACATTTAGCTTTAGGAATAACTTAAACTTAGAAGCGTGTTTTCCTTCTCAAACATCTGTCAACGTCATCAACAAATCGTGATGTGCCAATCTAACAAACCCCACCAACACAAACTACTTGTGAAGTTAATAATGCACGCTTTTAAATGCAAAGCTAACTCAATAAGTGGGGCTGATTGCACATGCCACTACAAATGTTTAGAATAATTTAATTTTCATAAATCAAGTATATTTAACTCATGTAATAAAAAAAAACTCAAGCATATTTACTTTAGTTATAACGAATTTTATGTCTGATTTTTAAAAACACACAAATTTAAATATAAATAAATTTACTCAGAATTTTTCGATTTTTTACATGGTGGGGCCGAAACAAGATAATTAATCAATTGATTATTTACATTCATATCCATTTACCTCTGTTATCAAGTGTAAAATCAAGGGTAGATCTGTTGTGAGATGATCTCACGAATCTTTATCTGTGAGACGGGTCAACCCTACCGATATTCACAATAAAAAGTAATATTTTTAGCATAAAAAGTAATACTTTTTCATGAATGATCCAAATAAGAGATGTGTCTCATAAAATATGACCCGTGAAACTGTCTCACACAAGTTTTTGCCAAAAATCAATACATTTCAAAAAATACGAGTGTCAAATAAATGAAGTGTAGCGGAATGCAAATCACATTATTCGGACCGACATCTAACAGACTTGTTGGATTCAAATTGGGCCTCACAGGGATAGGCAGTCGTATTGGGCCTTATAAGCCCATGGATGGATAATTGAGTGGTGTACTATTTGTATATACTGCAGTCCATACGGCCTTACAGGAGAGAGCTAAAACCCCATTCCTAAGGTTTGAGATCATAACAGCAAAACCCTAATTGAACATCAACCTATTGGAACATGAATTATCAATGGGGAATACCATCAAATCGCACAACCGAACTCACTTAATCTGACGGATTGGTGTTCATTCAAATCAAATGCTCTAAATTTATGTTTCTGGTCGTATCAGGTTTATATGTTTCTCTTTTGAGCGTAAAGTTGCAGATTTCTATATCTCAGTTGTTATTTTAGATTTTTGTTTTTGTGATTCGGGTTTCTTCTGCTTATTTTGAATTAATCCAATCATCGTTCAAGGTATCGCTGGCTGAGGTCTTGAATATCCATGTTAGTTCGAAGAACTGGCAGAAGGGTTTTTTCAGAAATGATTTCCCTCTCTGATAATCGCTTCCTGTCCCCTGATTTAACTGAAAAAAATCATTCTTTTTTGCACATCCCATTATCTCATAAGTTAGCAAGAATCCATCAATTCCATGCTTTGAAACCTACCTTAAAAGGTCTCGAGTTTCCTATTAACAAAGCCGTAGTGCGGTCTCGAAAATATGTTTCTGTTGAACGAACTCCAAGGTTTGCTGTTACTGATGCTCAGGCTGCACTTTTTGATTACTTGCATTGCACCCGGGGATACGGCTTCCTGGATGCTGAGCACATTAGCAAGAATTCTCCTCAGTTCCTTCAAGAACTTATCACCCGTGTTGAAAGGGATCAAGATGTCTCAAGAGCATTGTTAAAATTTTTCAGGTACCACCCCATTAACGAGTTTGAGCCTTTCTTTGAGAGTCTGGGCTTGAGACAGACAGAATATACACCCCTTCTTCCTCGGGGCTTGATATTTCTGAGTGATGATCAAGTCCTGCTTGATAACTATCATGCACTTTGTAATTACGGGATCCCTCGGATTAACATAGGAAGGATGTGCAAGGAAGCAGATGAGATCTTGAGGTTTGAACATGGCGTGTTAGATATGAAATTGCGAACTTTCGAGCAATTGGGGTTGTGTAGATCAACTGTCATAAAGCTTGTTAGTTGTAGTCCTGTGCTTTTGCTGGGCAATGATAACAATGCATTTATTGGAACTATTGAGAAATTAAAAGCGCTGGGCTTTGAGGAAGACTGGATTGGAGGGTATTTATCAAGCAAGAATAAATACAATTGGAATCGATTTCTTGACACAATGTGTTTTCTTAGTGAAGTAGGTTATGGTGATGCCCAATTGGGAGTCCTTTTAAGTGAAAATACTTACCTACTAGTTGAAGGATCTGGGAAACAAGTCTACGTATTCGTTGGTGCACTGCTTAAATTAGGCCTTAACATGAACGAGGTTTATGCTTTATTCCTGAAGAATCCTCAGATGCTGTCTAGAAAGCGTGCCAAGAATTTCTGGAAGGTATTGCATTTCCTTTTTGAGATTGGGATGGAACCAGAAAACATTTCCCTGATTTTATCCAAGCACATGAAACTATTGGGTTCACAGTCTCTGAAAGGACCAAAGACCGTATTGAGGATTTTCGATGGTGATAAGTATACTTTATGTCAAACTTTAAGGGAGGACCCTTCAACATTTTTCAATTATGCTCTCAAGTCAAAGATCCCCAGTGCTGAGCAAGTGAGTGCCAGAAATCCAAACAACTATTTTGAGAAGAAAGACTTTTTACTCAGAATTGGTTATGCAGAAAATTCCGATGAGATGGTGAAAGCTCTTAAACGGTTCCGAGGCAGGGGAGACCAGTTGCAGGAGAGATTTGATTGCTTGGTGCAAGCTGGTTTGGACTTCAACGCCGTATCATCAATGGTGAAACAGGCCCCGACACTTCTAAACCAGACCAAAGATGTTCTAGAGAAAAAGATCAACTGTTTGAAAAACTACTTGGGGTACCCAGTGGATTCTATTGTGACTTTTCCGTCATACCTGTGCTATGATATGGAGAGAATTATTATGAGATTTTCTATGTATGCATGGCTTAGGGAAAAAGGTGCTGCAAAGCCCACTTTATCTGTGGGAACACTTCTTGCTAGTTCAGAGGCACGATTTGTAAAATATTTTGTGATTGTACATCCAGAAGGTCCTTGTATGTGGGAAAATTTGAAAAAATCTTTGGCCTCTAGCTGAGATTATTGGTGGTTGTTCCCAGTTCTACAGCGCTTAAAATCTTCTGAAATAATCCAGCAGTCAATTTTTTCCACTTATTCCTCCATTTTAAAAATTCATGTTGAATCAAGTCTTGGATCCTTCTTACATATTTCACGTTGTTGCTGAACTAAAGAAATACATTACTTGTCTATTTATTACAAGAGAAATTTATTCTCTACGGATGAGAACTTTTATAGAAAATTTCCCCAAAGATTCTAGAATTTCATTCCTAAATTTAAACAAGGATACATCAGAAATTACAATTATTCAAACACAAATTTTGTAAGTTTGTGATAGAGCCCCCTCTTGCTGCGTTGAACTGGAGACAAAAAAAAAGTTTCGAAAACAGATACGCAATAAGACCCTAGCATTATTTCAATGATCTTTGGAGGCTTGGCAAAGAGGCATCCTTTAGTGTTTACGGGCTTTGTAACGTAATGAAGATGATGACGAACAAAAGCCAGAGCGGTGCAGGTCAGCTTTGTCCTTGCTGAATGCTCTATGCACTTCATCTTTGAGTTCCATGAAACGCATGCGCTTCGTTCTTTGCTCCTCCGAGGTGCCCTTTTCGAGGTAGACTATGTCCGGTAAGTCATCCTCCATAAACTTATCCAGTACCTGGGAGCAATGAGGAAAATAGCGCCTGCCCAATTGAACTGACGCTAAATTTTGTTAGCAAAAACCCATACATGAGCTCTCTAGAGATAGGTTGAGGGCGGCATTGCTTCATTGTATTATTGATCCTAAAGACCAACATATACAACTAAACTAAATTACAGTTGCAGGAATCCGAGGAAAATCGTCTTCAAGAATTCAAACAGTTGTATAAACTGCCTACCTCGCTGCACTTCTCCGCGGTAAAGATATTATCAAATTCAAGAAAACTTTCAGCAGCTAAAATCTATCATGCCTGTACCAAATCACCTCGAGATGAGAAAAAATCAAGCAATTTATACCTGTTCTGGAGAGAGTATCTATTCTCGAAAGGATCCTCTTGTTCTGGTTAATGGGTGTCTCATTCAAATCGACTTCCACCAAGTTCCCATTCGAACCTCTTGATGACAAAAGACCAGCAAGCTCAGATGTCTCAGCATGTGCTATTTCCATAGCTAGCTTAGCTTCGGTCGGGAAAAACATTCGTGCAAACGCCACTGTCAAGTACAAAGCAAAGAACACTGTGAGACACAAAGCAAAAGAATGGGACATTAATAAATCAATGCAGTGGTTTTGAACAAAAAATAACTCGTCAAAAGTTACCTCTGTCTTCAAGGCAGAGCAATTTCATATGGAGATCATCAACCATTTCTAGAGAGAAGACCCATGCATCCCCAGATATCGGATTCCTCCGCATTTCCCTCTCCAAAATATCTATGCACATCCAATCTTTATTCGCTTCCTGTCCTTGCTCTCTTTTCATCTCGTAATCCTTTGGGCGTGTCCGTCTCCTACAAATACTAACAGCATCTTGTCCCTCTATCGTCAAGTCTGATATACTTGCCCCCTTGTTCAGAAGGGACACTATGATTGATGGTTCTTTTCGCCTAGCAGCGACATGAAGTACCGTATTCCCATGCGCATTCCGTAGGTTGACATCAGCAAGACCAAGGCTAAGAACCTCCGATACTATCTTGGGATCACAGTAAGCAACAGCATAGTGGAGAGCGTAAGACTCATCTAGGGTTATATCCGACTCTGTAAGGAGAAGTCTGACGAGTTCAATATCATCCGAGTCCAATGCCTTGTGTATTCTCTTAACACTCTTCTCCCGCAATGCATCCCCGTTTGCCACATTATTTTCCTTTTTAGAAAGAGAACTACGGCGCATCGATATAATATCTTCTGCAATTTTGGATGGGATCTGTTTCTCGATTTGTATAGTTCCGAGGTTGGATCGAGCTACTCTATGGACACACTGAGAGAGGAGTTGACTTATTTGACAATGGAAGGCCACCACAAGAATTGGGATGACATCTTCTACTACAGCCTTGCCAACCAAGTTAAGAAGTCGACGCTGCAATCAAGTTTTAGAAACTATCTTATAGTCCACCATGAAGAAAATTTCTCCTGTGTGCTCCATCATTCAATAATAAAAATATACGATTTAACGTTTTGCTGATTATAACGAGACAACTCATATATTTTTAAAAATGCTAAGGTCACATTTCAGTTATCATTCCATATACACAACAAAAATTTAAAGGAGTTGAAGCATAGAGCTAATAGTTATACCTGAAACAGTGAGACAAGTTCCGAAACCTGAAAAATAGATGAGGCGTACATCAATTCAACAGCAAAGTCGATAGCAGGTCTGCAGGCATCGTGCAAGCATGTCTTTTCAACACAAGTTGATACCTCTAGAGGTGAGGGCTTAAGCTTACCCGTATACAAATAGCTCAAGAAGATTATAAAAGCCTCATATCCCACCTTGCCATAAGGCAAGAAATCGGTCATGCAATACTTGGACTTCTTTTCTTTTCTTAAAAGATCATCAAAGAACTTACTCCTAGCAGCTAATATACATTTGTGAATGGCAACACTATTGCCTTCTACCACAATATCCGCGTCGCTGTAATGGCTACCGAAATCGCCTAAAAGTGGCTCCAAGTTACAACTTAGCTTACTCAAACTGATGACATCAGGATTCGGCCCAGTCTCCGATCCACCAGAGGTATACACTTTATTAGTTACAGACGCACTGGATAGATGAGAAGATGATGTAAAACTGATGGATGATGATGGTTCAGCAAAATTCTCCATCACAACAGAATCTTTTCTCAGAGGTGAAGTTTAATCTTCCTTAATTATATGTACCATCACGTACCAGAAGAAAGATCAAAAGCGTGCAAAGTTCTGATGAAATACCCCATGGAGATCAGCTAAGCAAACTGTTAACACCTAATTACAACAAAATCTTGCTTAGTCTTGTCAAGAAATCATGCAGAAGCTTTTCTAAAGTAAATAACACAACAGTAAATGATTTAATATTCAGGGTTCCCGGCCTCTCATATCAAAAACATAACTAACCCATTAAAATTCCAAGTAAATAACCTCATAATAACAACAAATACGCCATCAAAACGTGCGGAACTGCTCGTTTTTCCAAGCGTCACCACCTACCTCTATGAAGAGTAAACGGATTAACCAACAATAAGTCCAAGAGAAATTCCTGGAATTTTAAAGTCAGAAGCTGATAATTGAACTGGATCCAAACAACACCGAAGAGAAGAAGAGGCGTCGGATCGAAGAAAAAACACAGTTGAGCGAAGATGGTCCCACGTTAGCTTAATTGAAGTTTCTTGATGGAATCAATCGAAACGAAAGTTCGTTTTTTTACCAATGTTACCTTTATATAATATATATATATATATATATATATATATACGGCACATTAAATTATTCACGTGACAATTTTTTTTTAAAAAAAATATTTGTTCAGATTTAAGAGCTATTTTTCTTAATTTTACATGAAAATTGTTCCAGAATTGCACACAGTGAGTCTAAAATATTCACGTTCAAGGGCGTAAATACCGAGAATTTAGTCTTGGTAAGAAAACAGAGACTTTCAATTTGGAAGCAATAATTATTATCATAATAATATATATTTCTTGGATTTTGGGCAAGGACGAAAACGTCGTCGGCCGCGTGACGGTGTGCAGATGAAGTAGTTTGGGTGACGTTTTCGATGATATCATGCCTCACTGATTGCTTTGCTCACGTCATCCATTATCATCGTATTATTTTGTTATTATTCCATTTCCTGCGTATATTTTAGGCTATTTTTTTTAAAAAAAATTATTTCACGACTTTTATTGGGTCAAAAAAGTGGCCGTCAAAATGTCCTTATACATATACATACATATATATATATATTAATTATTTTGTAAGGACGTCAATGTTTATTGTGCAATCAATTCTTGAAACATGTCTATAACTTTGAAATTTTTGTTGTCTTTTTTAATTTTCTACGTCTATTCATACCTTTTGTGGCTAATCGCATATCGATAATACAGAGTACGTCTCTTATTAATGTTTACTTACGTATCAATATTAAGTCGGACTAATCGATCTGATTCATATTTATTATATAAATAATTTTTTTTAGCAAAAAAAATATTTTTCATAAATCTGATTGGATAAAAGATCCACGTCTCACATAAATAGACATATAAGACAATTTCACAAAAATATTTATAAACAATATATTACTACATATAAATTTAGAGATTTTAAATATTTTTATCTTGAATCATTCTTAAGCTTTGTACTTCTATAGACTATAATTGGTAATTGGTATCAGTAATAATATTAATAATGTTTGGGTTAACAAAAATCAGGGCACTTATTTTTGGTCCAAGTCTGAGTCCGGGTCGAGGTCCAGACCAACCTTTTTTTAAAAAAATATCTGGTCGCACTATGATGGTATTAGGACGATCAATTTTTATTATCCTGTTGCGAGGTCCTTGGTGTTGCAGTCTGCATACCTAAAGAGGGTAGCACTGGGTAGGTAAAATATACCGCCCTAACGCGTCCTTCACGTAAATCTAAAATCTTCTTTATTTGCGCCCATCAACTTTTAACATCTTATATAAAAAAATATATTACATTTCATTATACTCAATCACATTCGCTCGCATTTTCTGTCGTCGTTCCGAATATTCTCTCAGTTTCATCTTGATATTCTTCATCACTTTTAATATGTTGCGTTCGGCTAGCGGATTTTGACCAATCATTGAACAAATATCATCTTCCAAATTTTTTGGTCTTAAGCTAGAAAGTCTCTCATCCAATATATTTTCTCCAATACTTAGAACTTGTTCCACTGCAATGCAACCATTGAACGTTTCCATATTAGGGTCTAAAGAATATCGCGAAATGAGTTTTAATATAAAAAAAATCAATGAAATATTATGAAAGGCTTCCATAATAAGGTCTAAAGAATCATAATATAATGTTAACATTTCTTGTAAATCATCTAATTTAAGTATATGATCTAAAACAAAAGCACATAAAAATATTTTAGGGATTTTTTAAATATTTTTCTTATTTTGTTGCATGAAATAAATACATTGAACTAAAATAACATCGCTATATTTAAATTGTTCACTAAAAATACATACAATGTTGCAACAATGTATTAAAACTAAACGATAAGTAAGAAAATAAGTATTAGATAATTGGTTTTTAACATTATTAAATTTTTTCGAAATTTTACAAATATTAGTGCATATGTTCCATTGATTCGAAAAAAATTAAATATCACAAGTTTAAACATGTTGATGAAAAAATATATATAATAAATATATATATTCAATAGATGGTAATAACAATTTATATGCTAAATTCTAACGCATTGGAACGTCTCTTGCAAACCGTTTAGGCCTCGTACGATTTATTTTGCAAAATTTTCCCCATTGTTTCATAAAAAGGGATGTATCCATAAATAATGAATTGCGGTCTTAATTGATTGAATATGTTTTTTAGTTCATCTTGAACACACAAATTTAAAATATGACATTTACATCTAATATGAAAAATGAAACGTCTCGCTCATTTTTAAAAATGCGGAAATATATATTTTTTTAAAGCTCACATTTTCGAAATAACATTTAAAATAATTGTAATTATCTTACCGTAAAAATAGTGCATTTTAAATTAATCAAACTCATCCAAAATCATACGTAAATATAAACGAGTAAAAATCTTAAACTCATCAACGTATGAAAATATTCATTTCCTCTAAATCTCATAAATCGTAATGCGGAAAACATGTGGTCCTCGGGTCGTGTCACCCCACCAAGTCTGCCTACTCAGAGTTCGGCACCTCCAGTTTCCTCACCATTTAGCTCACCTGCATCACACACGCCTAGTGAGTCTATAAACTCAACACGCCTGTACCAGGAATAACAAGTACATATACATAGCACACAGCAGTGAAAAATATCATACTCAACATAACTTTCATGAACTTAAAAGCATAACGTAAACGTGTTGTGTAAAATCATAATGCCAACATACCTTTCATGAACTTTAAAACATGTCGTATAAAATCATGTCGTGTCAAATCATGTCATCTCATATCATCATATACGTGTCAAAACATGTCATCTCATGTTATCATATACATAAACGTGTCGTGTAAAATAATATCGTATTAAAACATGTCATGTCATCATATACGTAAACGTGTCGTGTAAAATCATATGCCAATATACCTTTCATGAACTTTAGAACATGAACATAAACGTGTCGTGTAAAATCATATGCCAACATACCTTTCATGAACTTTAAAACATGAACATAAACGTGTCGTGTAAAATCATGACGTGTCAAAACAGCTCATCGTTAATCATCATTCATCATTCATCGTTTATCATTAATCATTCATCATTCATCGTTCATCATTCATCATTTATCATTCATCGTTCATCATTTATCTTTCATCATTTATCATTGGTGAATTCAGTTCATTAGAGGTGACTATCGTACATCATTCATCATTTACGATGGATCCATCATACATAGAACCGTGGTACCCGGCAGCTGTCGGACATCAGTGACAGGATTACCCATCCACTGTGCCTAGGCCTCATCATCATCATCAGCATTTACATATACGTCTTAAACATTTAGATATACTTCGATAGCCACAACTAATTCCCGTCATTCAAAACATTATCATTTTCATCACTTATAAAATTCATGTATAAATGCAATTTCCTTTAAATTCAAGCATGCAACGTATATTTTTATAAAATCTTAAAAATCGTGAATCATGATGCGTGAACATTTAAAATATCATGAATTTGTGCTCAGGGCGCTGCCAGGATCAACATCTCACCCCAGGTGCAAAATGACCATTTTGCCTTTGGGAACCCAAAAATTATCATTTCACCCCTGGACCTCTAAAATTGACCCGAAGCTTACCAAACTCCTTAAAATATCCCAAAACATATTTAAAAGTATCTCTAGACGTAAACTCGAGTTCATTTCATAACTTAACCTAATTGTTTTAAAACTTGGACCGGTGTCCCGGTTTTAACCCGAATCGACTCGAAATTTAACCAAAATTTCCCCATCTTGAAACATAACTTAAACCAACCATTTACTACAAAACTTATGTCCTTAAATCCATAAGCTTTCGGCCACTACCCCCTATCATTTAAAACCTCAGCCACCACCCCTTTTTTTGGTGCAATCAACAAACCACACATGGCTCCCACCCTTAATAATTCGGTCCACCTCCTATCATCCATGTCCAAACTTTAAATCTCATCTTTAAGACCGTAAGGGACCTTCTAAACTAAGCCACACCAAAGCGTGATGCTTCTATACAACCCAATACGTAGAACCCGAACGAAATCGCACCTTCTCCCAATGAAGCTATATCTCCAAGGACCAAGCTTATCCCTCGTCCAAGTGCCTATGGTCCACTACTAACATCATACCAGACATGAATCCACCCAATTCAAACCCCTTAGAACTCTAAGAACCCTGCTGTATGCTGCTGAAAATCACAGCACAAGGCGCCTCATCCTTAGTGAGCTAACTACCCATTGTTTCGTTCCTAGCCCACCACGCCCTTCCAGCTCTTGACTCACCTCTCCTAGACCACACCAGGACTCTACTGAACCCAAAGGAACCACGGCTACACCCTCATGCAAGAAGCACAACTCGCACGATCGCCTATCACCTCAAGCGCACCATGCGACCAAACCTCCTACCCGCAGCTCGATCGACTTTGTGGATCGTTCCAGTAGGTCTTGAACCTCTCCAGGTCTTGACTCAGACCCTCAAGAGTCGAGTCCATGGCTCAGATCAGTCCTCGAGTTGCTGGTTCAGCCCTTGCACTTAATCTACCCCAAAACCGTGCCCTTCCCTAGCCACACGCATGAAGCCATCGGCCTTCACCCATAGCCGAGTGTTCCATAGACTTCCTTCAACATTTCACCTTAAACACAGCAAGATCACCCACAAAACCACAGATCGGCAGTCCCCTTGCAACCCTTAAAAAAAACGTGAGATGCCAAGAAGATGCAAACTTAAATCATGAAAACCAAAGCCATGAGAATTTGTCATGAAAATACCGAGCCAAGCATAAATAATACACACATGACAGCATATTACGACGTGAATGATGCAGAAATAATGATACAATGCGTGCCTTAGATGTTATAGAAGCGAGGAGATTGAAGAACGAGCGCCGGTAGAATTATCCGTTGCAAGAATTGAAGTGGCCGAGAGTTGCATCCATGGAGATGCTGAAAACCCACATGAAATGCTGAAGGAGAAAGAGGGGTGTCCGGTTGATATAGAATAATTGGTGCAGGGTAGGTTTAGGTTTAGTTTAAGTGTAGTTTAGGTTAATTAAATTATACACTAATAGGCCTCAATTAAAATAAAAAAAGTTTTAAGCCCAATAAGATTAAAAGTAGGCCCATTAAATCCAAACATACTCCCGAAAAATATTTCGTTTTGGAAAAATTTTGAAATTATTCTCCGAACCTTCAAAAAATCCGCCGATACGATAAAATTTACGTACCGGATAAAAAAAAATCCCACGGGTAAAAATACCCAATAAAATCCCATTTCTTGAAAAAATACATTTAAAACACCTTATATTAGTTAATAAAAATTAATCATGTAATAAAATAATTTTTCCTGAAAATTCTCCGGTCTCCGTCCTCGTTCGAGCGCGAAATGAAACTTAAAAATTTTTAATGAATGAACCTTTAAAATTTCATGAATTAAATTCTACCATGCATGAATTATGCATAAAATGCATAAAAATATTTAAACACAAATTAACGAAATAAAAATGCATTCAAAACTTTAAAAATAATTTAATAAAATACCAAAGAAATTTAACAATTTGCATGCATGTGGTTTACGTGACCCTTCAAATTCTCGGGACGTTACAAAAAGTTTACCATCTAGTGATGTTTACATATTTCAATAAACTCGTTAATACTAGAAGCATTTGACTAGTATTATTAAAAAATTTGAAAAAAGAAGTTAGATCATATTCCTCTGAAATAATAAATATAAGTTGATAAATATTTTGTGTCATGTGTGTTTCTTTCAAACATATATATATAGGTAAGCAATATTTTTTATTGTCTTAAGAATTGTCAATCCAATGACATGAAAGTACCCATATATGAATAATTTTGCCAATTATAACTCAAATTATGCGACACACGAAGGAACTTTATTATTTAAACCAAAAAAATTTTTAATAATTTTTTTGTTCAACGACTAAGTTTTTAAATATGCGTTGAGTGTATTTCGTGGGATACTTCTAATAGAAAGATCTGTACTTATAGAAAGTCGATTTTCAGAAAATAATTTATCACTAAACTAAAAGAAAATTGTTCAAATGCACAAAACTTAGTTGTTTCTTCTTTAAATTTAGTCTCGGAAAATAAAAAAAAATGTTACCCGGATGAGAAGTAAATGTCGGAATTCGAGTTTGAGAACGATCAATACCAATTTTCACGGGATTATTTTTCTCGACATATCGCGTTAAAGTTTCATAACCACATCTTTGTTGAAATTTGTAAGTTTTCGAACAATATTTTCATTTGGCTTCCATATCAGCAGAGGAAAGCATCACCTTTTTGAAATGTTTGGTGAATATATTATATTTTGGGCGATGCACCGTTCGAGTTTTACTTTTAGGCATCATCACATTGCTCATACTTTCTTTACTTTGATCGATGCTGATGTGTTTGTTGAGCCTCTTTTTCTCTTTCTTGATGTTTTCATCGGAAAAATAAAGATTATAGCCATCGACATTGAATGAAAGATTATAGCAATGCTCGAGCTCGAGTGAAATGATACACTTTTTTTTTCCTTTTCTTTTTCCACTCCTACAACATGATCCCGCTCCAGCCATTTGTGATCGTATAAATATGAAATTGAAGTAATAATAAAAATAAAACTACAATTTACATAAACTAATAACATAGACATGATATTTTGAGAATCAATAAAGAATTGTGAATTATAGATTCAGAGAAAATTGTATGAAAAAAATGAAAGGATGAGGGGTCTTTATAAGAGAAAAATAGAAAAAAATAAATTTGCTTAAAAAAAATTATTACATGACCCGCTATGTAGACCCATCCAACCAGACGGGTCACAGTTCTTTTTTTTTTTTTTAACCGTAAATCGGAATCAGATTGCCTCAGTTGGTTCGGTCGATCCTACCCCTGCGGGCACTGCCTGCAGGGGTCGATCCAACGGCTCGGATTTTTTCGAGCCAATTTTTATTTTTTTTTTTACAGGGAGGTGGGCCCGGATCACTCATGTGGAGTGATCCGGGCCGTTCATAGCACATGAGTGATCCGGGCCGTTCATAGCCCGTGCAGGCACTGCCTGCACGGGTAGGTTGAAACAAACCGCCTCAGTCCGTCTTCGGACTGTTTCGGTCGCGGTTCCGAGTCAAACCCGTTAACCCGTTAACGGGTCGGTCAGCTCCAGTTTGGGTCGGGATCATACCTAACCTTTGACTAGGTATATTTCTATACGGTGGATACTAATACCTCTTTTAAAAAATGTTACTTTAAATTTTTTTAGCCGCTGCCACCCAAGTCCAAAATTGCAATATAAGTGGGCCGTGGAAGGCTCGGCTCCATTGCTTGAAATATTGGGCCTGCGTTAGAGATTTCATTAAATTATACATATTCGGCTTGATTTCAGCCAATTTTTCATTACTAGATAAGATAGGACAATGAAAGGTCATGTTTCCTTACCTAGACGTATGCATGCATGTATGAGAATAGGTAAGAGGACTGTAAAAAACAAGAGGAAGGGACAAAAAAAGGACAACGAAAATCAGGGAAATAATAATACCACCGTAATGATCGAGTGACTCGAGTCTATGCTATATTTAGAGTAACATTCCAATTGTTATTCACAGAAATAGCATGAAAATCGATTATTACAAAACAAAAGTATGAAAAACATTTACAGTTCTCAATATGGGCAATCGATTTGAATGATTATTTTCTTGAAAAAGAAAGAATCGAATTATTGTAGAAGCATGGAAATTGGAAGAGTCAATTGTGTTGAATTTTCATGGAAAGGGAAGATTACTTTGGAAATGGGGAATCTGATGAATGAAGAAGCGGGGCCCCTCCACTGAGTTAGCAGTTCAAGTGTATTAAGGTTGAAGACAAATTTTGGTTTTGGTATTACATTTTTTTTCCCCATGGCCAACTAGTTTGAGAGCTCCACAGCTTTATATCCAGCCACGCATTCACTTACCTTTGTCCAAATACTTCACCCACCACTTGCTCAATATCGCACTATTTTTCTCACCCTTGTATTGATTTATTTCCTCTCTTCCCATAAACAATTTTGATGGTTGGTTTTTCTTCTTTGTTGATGGTGAAAATGTATGAATGAAAAATGTAACGCCCCAGATTCGGCGAGTATCCTCACTGTATCAAGACGGATCTTTCCAGCGTACTTATGTTTTCACTCACACGCATCTTGAGAAGAAACTTCCCAGGAGGTCACCCATTCCAAAATTCCTCAGCGTGCTTATGTCCTCACTCACACGCATCCTGGGAATAAATTTTCTTCCTAGGAGGTCACCCATCCCAAAATTCCCCCAAGTCAAGCACGCTTAATTTTGGAGTTCTTATGTGATAAGCTACCGAAAAGAAGATGCACCTTCTTGATATGAGTAGTACCAATCAAATCTTTTAAGTCTTCTTCAACTGTACAATCCATTACCAGCGATCACCCCCCGCCCTCTTCGGCCTCAGGCCTCACAAAAAACATGATTTGAGAAGTCACTTTTTGCCCGACAAAGTTTGCGGGAAAAATCAATATACATCCGGAATTTATCATGTTAAATCATAAAAGATTAAACTTTGAACTATAATTAGAAGCGCACCTAAAATCATTATGATTATAATTCAGGGTATATTTGGATAAATTAATTTGAAATTCAAGAAATTTCGATTAATTTTATTGTTTACAAATATTAAATTTTCACATCACTTATTTACAAGTTGGTAATATAAAATAAAATAGATTTCAAATAACATAATAACTTAAAATTCATATTTATTAACACGAAATACTGCATGAAAATGTTGAAGTCGAATTTAAAGTTTATTGTCTTAATTTTTTAAATAACAAAACTAGATTTGAAATTCTTCCGACACTACCTAAATGATTTCGAGTGATATTAGAGAAGGTGGAGCGCGCAAGAAACTGAGAGTTTTAAACAAGAACTTGCGCAAGTTATCGCCAACACAAACACTGGAGTTCGGGAGAATGTATGATTAAAAGGGATAAAATCCCGGGTTATTGGTATTTTCATTGAAATGGAAGTTCCGACTAATGAAACAAATTCGGATATGGTGGCGAAGAGTAACACTATTGGACATGTGTGTTTTCGTGGCGAATTCATTCTTGTCCTATTTATTCGACATTCGATCAGCTCACGGAGTTCGTCTATAGCTCTGTCGTTTTGTTATCTAATTGTTTCAGGCCCATATTCACTGCAATAGTCACAAAAACCATGGCATCCCTCCATAAACTTCTGTCCGAAGAGGGGTTCCAGCGCCAAAAATTGCGGAAACCGCCGAAAAAGGTGAAGTTTAAGGATGTTAATGCTCAAGAAGAGTCCATTGCACTGCCTATATACATCTGCCATGACAGGAGAAGCTTTGATTCCTCGTTACAGAGAGCTGAGAGGGCACTTTCACACAAGAGTTCTTCTGTTTTATCGTCAAGAAGAGGAGGGTCGGGTTCCGAAAGATCGAACTACACGAGATCGGTATCTGAAGGGAATGTTCCTCGGAGAGATGAGCCCGCCATTGATGATGTTGCGATTAAAGCTATGATATCAATTTTGAATGGATACGTTGGCCAGTATTTGAGAGACAAGAATTTCCGTGAGAGCGTACGAGAAAAGTGTTATTCTTGCTTCGCGAGGAGGAAGAAACATTCGGATAACGACATTTTTGCTCACATGGAGTTGGGAATTCAGAGCATCGAAAGATTGGTTGAGAAATACGACGCCAAGAAGGGAATGGATTTAGATTCTTTGCAAAAATCGATCAAACTTTTTGATTTTGTAGCGTCGCTGAATCCCAAGAATTCAAGAAATAATGCTTCAACTTGTGGAACACCCAATTCTTGTCTCTCTGCTTGTGCGCAGCTTTACTTATCGATAGTCTACAAAATCGTAAGAAATGACAGAATTTCAGCTCGGCACCTGCTGCAGGTTTTCTGCGATTCGCCGTTTCTTGCTCGAACACGCTTGCTTCCGGAACTTTGGGAGCATTTCTTTCTTCCCCACCTTCTCCATCTCAAGATTTGGTACACTAAAGAGCTTGAGTTTCTTTCTGTTTCCGATTACGACCAAAATGACAAAAAGATTAAAGCTTTGAACGAGCTATACAATGATCAGATGGATACTGGGACAATGAAGTTTGCTCTGTACTACAAAGAGTGGCTCAAAATTGGCGCTCAAGCCCCATCTATTCCTTCAATCCCTTTGCCTTCAAAACTGAGCAATGCGAGTTCAAGAAGGAGATCTGCAGATTCGGTTAATTCTCATTTCCCTTTGAGCGATAAATCACTGTGAGTTTGCACCAATTGTATCCATTTTTAAAGTAAATTTTTTTCGTCCATTAGCATGCATTTACCATTTCTTTAATCCTCATAGATATCAAGAAGTCTTTGGCCCCATTCCAAAGGAGAGGTCGATTGACATTGACAATAGGAATGGAGCTTTGAAAAACGATTGGGATACGGAGGAAGAAAATATTATTAGCCTAGAAGACGATGTGAGTAATGACTGTCATCACAATATTTGAATTTTAGGAAGATACTTTTGGTTACTTAGTTATATAGTGCATAACTATCTTCTTCATATTGGCAGAAGAAAGCCATGGTTCAGCTAAAGTCTTCAAGTCCAAGTTATCGAATGCAGGAAGTTGAGCTACGGTCTGACAGAAAGAAAAAAGATTATTTCCGGTTTTTGGCTTGCCGGACTGAACCAGTAGTGTGTTTTTTAAAGGGAGTTAATTTGCCGAAGAATTATGAGAAATTTAAGAATGATGGAACTGTGAATCATATTGAGTCAGGTGACATGACTCGAGTTATTGCCACTATTTGCTCTTCAGAGAGCTTGAGTGATTGTGAAATGGCCATTCGCTCTATTAGCAAATACTGGTTAAATTCTCATGGAGATCCTAGAATCGAAAATTCGTTGTCACAGCCATCTGTTATACAAGGAATAATGGAAGTTCTGTTTGTTTCCGATGAAGATGAAATATTGGAGCTGGCTATATCAATTTTGGCAGAGTTAGCTACAAAGAGTGAAACAATTAGACAATTCATATTGAATTCGGATCCACAGCTTGATGTTTCCCTGAGACTATTGAGAAGTGGCAGCCTATTCCTAAAAGCTGCAGTTTTGCTTTATCTAGTGAAACCAAAGGCAAAACAGATGATATCTTCGGAGTGGATTCCATTAGTTCTTCGAGTTTTGGAATTCGGTGACCATGTGCAGACATTATTCGCTGTTAAATGCCGCCCTCATGAAGCAGCATATTACTTCCTAGACCAACTCTTAACCGGTTTTAACGAAGATAAAAATCTCGAGAATGCTAGACAGTTAATTTCACTTGGTGGATTAGGTTTATTAGTAAGGAGGATGGATGAAGGGAAAACTTTTGAGAAAAGCGAAGCTGCTTCTGTTATTTATTATTGCATTCAAGCCAATGGAAGTTGTCGACACTATTTAGCGAAAAACTCGAGAAAAGACACAATTTTATCACTCTTAGTTCAAGGGAAGCACACAAAATCTCAAGGGCGTGCTCTTGAGTTGCTGACAGAGTCACTTTGCCTTAACAGGTATGTTTGTCAAAATCTCAAATCCTTTTGTTGTTATTTTTTTAGTGGTGGGCAGCTTTTACATAATTTTTTGAAATACCAGGAGAAAACAAAGAATGGAGTCCTTAAGCGCGCTAACAAAAGGGTGGGACTGCTTAAACACACTGCATATTTTGTTGCTATGCCTCCAAAAGGCTCGACTGCAAGAGTGTGCCATCATTGCAGTGATATTGCTACAGCTAGATCTTATGGTGAGCTCACGGTAATCTTAATAAAAAAATTAGAATGTAAAGTATTATTTTATGCAAACTGCTTGTATGGTTCCAGGGTGATCCTTTGGAATGTAGTATATACAGAGAAGAGGCAATAGATGCCATTGTAAAAGCACTAGATTGTAGGGTGTTCGACGAGAGGGTGCAGGAGAAGACAGCAAGGGCACTGTTGATTCTGGGCGGGCACTTTTCTTACACCGGCGAGCCAGAGGTGGAGAAATGGCTGTTAAGAACAGCAGGCTTCGACGAGAACAGTGAAACTTCATGTTATGGAATGGATTCTGATATACATGGATTCCTAAACCTGGTATCTATCCGCAACATTTTTTTGTTCTTTCCTTTATTTTTTAAGCAAATGAGTCTTGTCTAATCTAATCCTTCAAATTATCAGGGTGAAGAGGATAAAACGACGGAAAATTTGCAAAGCAAAGCAGCAATGGTGTTGCTTAGCAAGGGAAACACAAGATTAATTTCTTCACTCTCGAATTCAATAGGCAGCGGAATCCCATGTCTTGCAAGAGCAAGCCTGGTGACTGTCTGCTGGATGAGCTGTGGCTTCCGTCTCCTAGAAGACAAAGAGCTTCAATATGCAGCATGCTCAATCCTTGTGCCACAGTTGATACAGTTCTTGAATCACGACAGTGCTCTTGAGGAAAGGGTTCTTGTTTCATTTTCTCTGCTAACTCTTACAAAGGGCACAGGTTACCTCATAAATCCCTTTTCTTTCCACTTTTTTCATATGGTCTAAATAACAGACTACACATATTAGTGGGATTCGATTTTTTTCTTTTTTGTATCAGATTATTTTGCTACGTCGCCTTTGGATAAAGGAGTTCTTGGTTGCCTAGGCCGGCTTTCCGATGTAACATGGACGGCTGAGGAGCTTATTTCACATATCACCTCCACTTCAAGTTCAATGGATCCATTTTCTTGAATCGAAAATCACTTTTTATTTCAACGTAAAATATAGTAAAGTCCCTGTCATTTTATTATATGCAGTGCTTTTGTGTTTGTTGTACAGCAATTAGCAGCTTGTGCTGGTATTGAGCCTCAATTGATTTTTGTAATCCGAATTACCCAACCATTTAATTTCTGTTTGGTTCGATTTTCTTGTATTACGATTCGGTTAATTCGACTCGATTTATATGGTTTAATTAATAGATTAATTTTATGTTGGAGAATAAATTATTAGTACAAATTAAATATTGTTTTAAAATATCTAAAAATATCAAGATTCGATAATTAAAATAAAACTAACAATTTAAAATAAGCATAACAAAAATATAACAAAATGATTAAATAAACATCAAGTAAATATTTTGTATTAAAGTAGATGACCTTTTGAATGGAGAAATGCTACCCTTTTATCTATTTTAATAAATTATATATAAAACTTTTAACTATTTTAGTATATGCTATATGTAAAATGGTCAATTCGATTTTGTGATTTTTCAAATTTAAAAACCAAATTCCCAAAATTCAAAATCGAACTAAATAAATCGAAATTTACGGTTCAATAGATTTTTCGGTTTTAACTATTCAACGAACATCGTTATTAAGTATTTTTTTTTTTGTGGTGCTCAAACCCAAAACCCAGAGAATAATTTGAAAAAAAATAAAAATAAAAATCGGCCAATTTTTTATTTTTTTTAAATTTCCGTTGACTTAAAGAACCACGAATACTTAGGTAGGGCCAACAAAATTTCGAAAAATTATATTTAATTGATTCAATTTAAGTATATTTTTTATTTGTTTGATAATTTGATATTAAAATTATGTAAACTATCGATTTAGCCAGAATTAAATGCTGGTTGTTTTTAAATAAATTCCGATTGAAAACGTGAATATTTTTAAAATTTTATGGAGATTTTTTGTGTGTGTGGGTATTATCGAGCCATTTTGGTAGCCTACTTGGCCCATCAAATTAAATTACCATACTTCCCTTTTCATTTTCTTTTTGAGTTGGTCTCTTGTGAGACGGTCTCATGAAAGACGAGTAACAATAAAAAATAATATTCTTAACATAAAAATAATACTTTTTCATGGATGATCTGACTCACAAAATACAACTAATAAGATCGTCTCACACAAGTTTTTGTTTTCTTCTACCAACCCTGTGTTCATTTATTTCTCCAGCAATTGGCAATTAGTTGATTTGATTGCTTATCCCAAAGCAGAGATATAACAGTTCAAAATCCAAAATAAATAAACAAAGTTGACAACCGAAAGCAAACAGCGCAGCTCACTCATACCTACAAACAACACCACACGATAAAGCAGTAAAAAATAAAGCAGACTCCATTAGATTCACGCACAAACTCCACCATCAGTATCAGAGGAGGAGATTGGACGTAGCTTTCCCTCAAACAAAGATAAACTGAGTCTCCGTAACAGATTCTTGAAACATACGCCCTCTGTATGCCACAAGATCAGCATAGTACACAGGCGGCACAAGTGACACGGGCTTTGTGCACCGAACAAAGGTGACGCACATATCGTATATCAGTTCCTGCAAGTCATCAGATGAAAAGCCATTCTCATCCCAAAGCACATAGTAGTGTGACGGCTTGCTCGTCTCCATACTGTCATAATGGCTGTAGAGATAGAAGTCGAAATCAAAAGGGTGAACAATTTTTGCATCCAGCACAGTTCCTGGCGGGATATTGCCAGAAGCTCCAACACTTGCATTTTCAGGAAAAAGACTAGTCTGGTGGCGTTTTTGAGCAACAATGAGAGTGATCCTTGGCTGGTACTCGTCATCATAAATGGCCTTCTTAAGATCAAATAGCTCCTCAGCGAGCACCATTCCAAATTGCCCCTCACTAACATCATCACGAAAGACCACGAGCTTGTTAGGCTTAACATTGTTGTGAAGAGCGTAGATATCGACCAAATCACGGCAAATGTCACCAAATTTCGAAATCTTTTCCTGGCGGTGGGTCTGGGGGATCACCATAGCAAGACATCGATTCACGGCGGGCCAGTTAACAGTACCAACGACTGCAGCTATTGAGGGGTATGATGAGTTCATGGGGTTGGATGATTTACATCGGCTCCGTTTAAGAACATCACATGATTTTCAACACCAAAAGGAGGAAGCTCCCTTTAGTTCAAAATTACTGCCCCCGAGTTTAGCATTGATTTTGAGACAAAGATTTGCCAGTTCTTGTTCCTTTCCCATATAGAAATTAGAGGACAAGCAACAATGGGTCACCACACCGATCTGTGTCTCTGTTACCCGGGATCTTTTCTAGCCATAACACAAACAATCATTTGTAAGTTTCCTTTCCCGATTCCACTATCTTCCGCAACATCATTCCGAAGGAGCTTCTCAAGCAGATTAGCATCAGATAATTCATTCATATGAGTAGCATGGCACAAATGAGGCTCTACCATTCGCATACCAAGGTTTTACTACGACTCCTCGAACTATTGAAAAAAGCATCCGTGTGAAGGATATTAAATCGATCACCTTTGGTAAAATCTAACAAAGCCCAACGTTCAACAGCTACTCCATCCACTAGAGACCTTCTTCCAACAAGATTCCACTGGCATTTTTCAGGTGCCACTTTTACAAAATCAGAGCCTAGTTTCAAGTCAGGTGTACCAATAAGACGCCCCACAACCTTTGTCATGTTACTATCCCCCTCAATATAGAAAAACTTGGTCAATTCCCTGCAACAAACAGGTAAAAACAATTAAACACATCAAAGATGACTGATGCTGAATGGTTCCATATCCATGAACCTGTCCACATTTCTAAAAGGATGGGATAGTGTGTAAATTAGAAACAATAAGGTAGCCACAGTGCATATATGCAACAATTGGGGATCTTTCCAAATTTTAATCTTACTAAGGTATACAGACATATTTTGCTACAATAACTACTTCTTTATTTAGAAGCGCATAAAAGTCCACTTCACAAGGCCCATCGTTAACTCGCAACATTTGAGAGATTCTCTTTTCTTTCCCAAGATAACAGCCACTCGAATGTTCATTTTAATGGCTACCTCTCAGTTTGAAAAGAAGAAAGGGGATATGCTTTCACACAAGTACGTCAGATTTAGCTCAGCTTTGGCACTGCAGGTTAAGCCAAAAATGCTTAAAAACACTACATACAAAGAAAATGGTTCATGGTCTTCCACTACTTCCTACATCAGATGTGACTTGTACTGATTGCATGATGCGGAAACAATATAGAGACCCTATTTCCATAAAAGGCACATGGAGAGCTACAGAAAATTACTCCACGTAGATATTTGCGGTCCAATCTATCCAACTTCAAACAGTAAGAAAATGTACTCAATATGCTTCATAGATGATTTTAGTAGGAAGAATGAATATATTTCTTGAATGAGAAGTCTGAAGCATTCAACATGTTCAAATGTCTTGAGAAACTTGTTGAAAATGAAAATAGTTCATCTATTAAATGCTTATGTACTGATAGTGGTAGGGAATTTAATTCTAAAAAATTTAATGAGTTCTGCAAGGAGCATGGTATTAAGAGACAAATGACAGCAACATATACTCCTCAACAAAACCGAGTGGCGGAACGAGAACACTGAATGGCGATGAATTTGGTGAGATGTGGTCCGAGAAAAAAATGCCAATTTTTTTTTACCTGAAGCTGTAAATGGGGCTATTTATGTTCTGAATAAAAGTCCTATGTTAGCAGTAAAAGATGTTATACTACATGTGGAATAAAACCTTATGTGGATCATTTCCGAGTTTTTGGATGCGTCTCACAAGTGCATATTCGTGATGAACCAAGGACAAAGTTGGGCATCAAGAGTTTTTCTTGTGCTTTATTAGGAGCCTTTGAATAATCAAAGGCATACAACTATATGATCCTACCTTAAAAAGGATTAACTTAAGTCGAGATGTCATTTTTGAAGAGCTGAAACAATGGGACTGAGATAAGGAGTTTGATAAACAGAGCTTGGTGGGTTTGGAATAGGGAGATGATGACAATTGTTCTGTTGAATATAATGTTGAAGGAACCAGTGTTGGAGAAAATGATGAATCGAGTTCAGCCTCTACAAGTGCATCAACAGAAACTAATGAAAGGGGAGGACGAATTCGACAAGCTCCAGCTTACTTGAGAGATTATGTAACTGGTGAGGGACTTTCGGATGAAGATATTGTCACACAAAATGTATGCACAAACAGAAAGGGACTTAAAAAACAGCGAGCTAGTATCACGAACTAAACAGGAGCACAATGCAAAAGTAAAGCAAACCGAGGTCTGTATGTAATACAGTGTCCTTAAAACAGATTCGTCTCCTCCGGCGTGCTTCGAGGATGAACTTGGACGTCTGTTTCCCAGGATACAACGGAACAACCAGCAGTACCTTAGCACGAGATACCACAAAGGCGAACTGAAATGTACCTGAACTTTATCACGAGACAGAACGAGAAAAGAGCAGCAGCCGGTGGAAGGAGCAGCAGCCGAGACAACAGAACAAGCAAAGCGTCGAAATAACAGAAAGTAGGAGAGTGTGTTGGTATTTCTGAAAGACTCGAGGCTGCCTCTATTTATAGGCACTTATATCGACGCACCCAGGTCGCGCTCGTACGCTTGCACACAAGTCAAGCCTTTTTCCACTGCAAATCGGACCCATGATTTGCACCCCCCTGCGCCTGTGCGCGCGAGAGAGAGCCTCTTGATCAATCATTGTTACACCTCCATAAAGTGTAACACTATATAAACTCACCAATGCTAAGTTCATTTTCCAATGTGGGACATTTCCCACTTGCCATCTACTAGGCCTTGTCCAATTTCTCATTCAAAGAACAAGCCCAATAAGCCTTTATAAGTCCAACAATCCCCCACATGAATGAAAATTGAAAGATATTCAACGATTTTCGTGATAAAGTTCAACAGTTGAATCTTGCATAGGATAGGTAGGTATTACCCTTTGAACCTTCCCTTGTGAAAGCATAATAATTCACTGGTTGACAGTAGACATGATGTCTTTGAACTGTACAGCCGTTTGTGTGAGTTAAGATATACTTCACACAAGACTCTTCCTAATACTATTCAGTTCTCATGATTGTGTTCGTTTTGGCCATGAACACATTCCTGGTTCTGCAAGAGGGTCTAGAATTGAGCCCTGCAATTCTTTCGAAGCGGCCCCACTTCTCTCTCACATAGGTGATTCTATATTGCTTCTCGTCAGAATCATTAAAAGCCGTAAGCTTATCCTCAACATTCACTGTTTCATAGCAGGAATGGACTAGGGATAACCCCCACAGTGATTCTCCAAATTAGTGCGATTAGGTTGTCCCATTGAACCTAGTTCTTGGGATCTCCAGTCAGCGTAGGTTGGGTTTTCCTTCACACCAATTTATTCTATAGGCTTGAGCCCCATTCCCCTTGACTTTTTCGCAACTAACTCTCTGTTTAACCCTTTGGTTAGCGGATCCGCTATATTATCCTTTGACTTTACATAGTCAACAGAGATAACTCCAGTTGAGAGTAGTTGTCTAATGGTATTATGTCTACGACGTATATGCCTAGACTTACCATTATACATATTATTTTGTGCCCTACCAATCGCAGATTGGCTGTCACAATGTATGCATATAGCCGGCACAGGTTTTTCCCATCCTGGAACATCTTCTAAAAAATGACGCAGCCATTCAGCCTTTTCACCACACTTGTCAAGGGCTATGAACTCAGATTGCATCGTGGATCTGGCTATTACAGTTTGTTTAGAAGACTTCCACGCAATTGCTGCACCTCCTAAAGTGAATATAAATCCACTTGTAGATTTTGAATCTTTCATATCAGATATCCAATTCGCATCACTGTATCCTTCAATAACAGCAGGATATCTTGTATAGTACAGCCCATGATCACGAGTGTACCTTAAGTATCTTAGCAATCTGATAATTGCTTTCCAGTGTTCAACTCCTTGATTACTCGTGAATCTACTCAATTTGCTTACTGCATAGGCTATATCTGGTCTTGTACAACTCATTAAGTACATCAGACTTCCAATGACTCGAGAGTATTCTAATTGAGACATACTTTCACCTCGATTCTTTGATAGATGCTGATTGGTATCTATCGGGGTTTTAGCTAATGCAGAGTCATTGTTATTGAATTTCTCAAGTATTTTGTCAACATAATGTGACTGACTTAGGATTAGCCCTTCTGATGTTCTATGGATTTTAATTCCAAGGATTACATCGGCTAAGCCCAAATCTTTCATGTCAAATCTTGAGTTCAATAACTTCTTGGTGGATTTGATCATCTTATCATTACTTCCAATGATAAGTATGTCATCTACGTAAAGACATAAAATGACATATCCCATTTCAGTGTTCTTTATGTATACACATTTGTCACATTCACTGAATTTAAATCAACTTTCCATCATGGCCTTATCAAATTTTTCAGTGCCATTGCTTTGGTGCTTGTTTTAAGCCATACAGAGACTTCACCAATTTACATACCTTATTTTCTTGCCCAGTCGCAGAAAATCCATCAGGTTGTTCCATGTAAACTTCCTCTTCTAAATCTCCATTTAGAAAGGCTGTCTTTACGTCCATTTGGTGTACTTCAAGATTCCGCAATGCGGCAATCGCAAGTATCACACGAATAGAGGTTATTCTCGATACAGGAGAATATGTGTCAAAGTAATCAAGCCCTTCACGTTGATGGTATCCTTTAATTACCAATCTGGCTTTATACAGGTTCACTTTCCATTATGAAAGTGATGAAATCCGGACCAAAGGATTTCTCAGTCCTAGCTCTCTTGCTACGTCTAGGTTCAATGTCTTGATCAAGCTCTTGTTCTTCATCCATTGTTTCATATAATCTTTTGGATGAACTTGGTTCTTCCTTAGATTTGCATGGAAACATGTGTTCAAAGAACGAAGCATTTCTTGATTCCATTATCGTATTCTTGGGAATATCAGGTATTTGAGATTCGTGTACAAGAAAACGATAAGCGCTACTGTTTTGAGCATATCCAATGAAAATGCAATCAACAGTTTTTTTTCCTATCTTTACCTTCTTTGGAGTGGGTACTGCTACTTTGGCAAGACACCCCCACGCTCGCAGATATTGGTAGGAAGGACTTCTACCTTTTCATAACTCATATGGACTTTTATCTAACTTCTTTCGGGGTACCTTATTTAAAAGGTAATTAGCTGTTAGAACAGCTTCCCCCCACAAGTTCTGTGGTAAACCAGAACTTAATAACAACGCATTCATCATTTCCTTCAATGTGCGATTCTTTCTCTCTGCAATGCCATTTTGCTGAGGAGAATAAGGTGCAGTTCTTTCGTGTTTGATACTATGTTGAGCACAAAACTCAGCAAACGGTGATTCATATTCACCTCAACGATCACTTCTTAACACCTTAATTTTCTTGCTAAGTTGATTCTCAACTTCACTCTTATATTGGATAAATTTGTCAATAGCTTCATCCTTACTTTTGAGGAGATACACATAACAAAATTTTGTGCTATCGTCAACAAAAGTAATGAAGTATTTATTTCCACCACGAGTTTGTACACCTTTTAAATCACATACATCACTGTGAATTATATCAAGTGGTTCACTATTTCGTTCAATAGTTCGAAAATATGATCTTGTTAGTTTTGCCTCAACACAAGTTTCACATTTGTGTTGTTTATCAATTTGGAATGCAGGAATGCTTTTCATGTTAATTAGTCTACGAATTGTATCGTAATTAACGTGTCCAAGTCTACCATGCCATAAACAAGAAGACTCAAGCAAATAAGCAAAAGTATTAACTTTATTCATCACGGGCTTAATAGCCATTACATTTAGTTTGAACAAACCATTACAAACATAACCTTTGCCAACAAACATTCCACTTTTAGACAAAACCACCTTATCTGACTCAAACACAATGCTGAAACCATGCTTGTTAAGAAGCGACCCGGACACCAAGTTCTTGCGGATGTCAGGTACATACAACACATTGTTCAAAGTCAGTTCTTTTCCCGATGTCATCTTTAGGACAACTTTTCCTTGACCCTTGATTTCAGAAGTGACGGAATTTCCCATGAACAGCTTTTCCCCATTCTTAGATTCCTCAAGAGTTGCAAACATCTCCTTATCCGAGCAAACATGGCGAGTGGCACCCGTGTCGATCCACCACTCCCTTGGATTCGAACCCACCAGATTAACCTCTGATATTACAGCACAGAGATTCATATTCGAAACCTCTTGAGATATGTTCTCTACCACATTCACCTCTCGGTTTCTCTTCGGCTTCTTACAATCAGATGCCTTGTGACCCATGCCATCACAATTATAGCATTTTCCCGAGAACTTCTTCTTTGACACGCCTCCTTTGGGTCCCATGTTCAACTTTCTGTTGGAGGAGGAGAATGGTCTCTTTTTCGAGCTTTGACTATGCTCGACAACATTTGCCTTTGCAGCAACAGGAGAGAACAATCTTCTTTCCGAACTCTTGTTGTCTTCCTCAATACGAAGTCGAACAATGAGCTCTTCAACATTCATCTCCTTTCGTTTGTGCTTCAAGCAATTCTTGAAATCCTTCCAAGCTGGTGGTAGTTTCTGAACAATAGCAGCCACTTGGAATGATTCACTCAAAGGCATCCCCTCACCGTGAATCTCGTGAAGAATCACTTGTAGTTCTTGAACTTGACTGATAACCGGCTTTGAATCCACCATTTTAAAGTCCAGAAAGCGACCAACAAGAAACTTCTTGGCCCCGGCATCCTCGGTTTTGTACTTTCTATCTAGGGATTCCCACAGCTCTTTAGCCGCTTTCTTTTCGCAAAACACGTTGTAGAGCGAATCTGCCAATCCGTTTAGTACATAGTTTCGGCATAAGAAATCAGAATGATTCCATGCCTCAACCGCACTAACAGATTCAACATCTCCCTCACCCTCGTTGAGCTTAGGAGCATCCTCAGTGAGGAATCTGGCCAAGTTCAGCATTGTCAAATAAAACAGCATCTTCTGCCGCCACCTTTTGAAGTCCACACCAGTGAACTTCTCGGTTTTTTCTGCTGGAACAGCGACCGCAGCAGCACGTGGGGTACCATGAGGGACAACTTGAGGAGGGACAACATGAACAGTTTCCCTTTGCACGTTAGTCTCAGTAGCCATATCTGAAACAAAACTCGTTATAAGTAATCTGTTTTAAGATTGCTACACAAAATGTATGCACAAACAGAAAGGGACTTAAAAAACAGCGAGCTAGTATCACGAACTAAACAGGAGCACAATGCAAAAGTAAAGCAAACCAAGGCCTGTATGTAATACAGTGTCCGTAAAACAGATTCGCCCCCCCGGCGTGGTTCGAGGATGAACTTGGACGTCTGTTTCCCAGGGTACAACGGAACAACCAGCAGTACCTTAGCACGAGACACCACAAAGGCGAACTGAAATGTACCTGAACCTTATCACGAGACAGAGTAACCAGCAGTACCTTAGCTGGCCATCTGAAAGGCCAAAGGTCATTTCAGTTACAACACCAAGGGTCAGCTGAAACACCAAAGGTCTTGGTCCATAATTCCAAAGCCAGGTGAACCTTGGTGGGAAATTTTGCCTTGAACGGTCCGACATTCGACGCACCCAGGTCGCGCTCGTACGCTTGCACACACAAGTCAAGCCTTTTTCCACTGCAAATCGGGCCCATGATTTGCACCCCCCTGCGCCTGTGCGCGTGAGAGAGACCCTCTTGACCAATCATTGTTACACCTCCATAAAGTGTAACACTATATAAACTCACCAATGCTATGTTCATTTTCCAATGTGAGACATTTTCCACTTGCCATCTACTAGGCCTTGTCCAACAAGCCCAATAAGCCTTTATAAGTCCAACAGATATTGAGGTTAACATGGCTCAAATCATGTTTATAGATCCAACTACCTTTGACGAAGCCCAAAAATGTCAGAAGTGGAGGCTGACAATGGATGGTGAAATGGAGGCTAGTGAGAGGATTCAAATATGGAAACTAACTGATTTACCTGAAGGTGCCGAGAACATTGTAGTGAAATGGATTTATAAAACAAAATTCAATGAACTTGGAGAGGTGGTAAAACACAAAGCAAGTTTGGTGGCCAAGGGCTATTCACAACAACAATGAATTGATTACACCGAAGTTTATGCACCGGTGGCAAAGATGGATACAATCCGCATGATTATTGCCTTGGCTGCTAAAAAAAGATGGAAGATTTTTCAACTTGACGTGAAATCTGCTTTTCTTCATGGAGAATTAAGTGAAGAATTATATGCAGGACAACCAATGGGATATGTGTAGAAAAAGAATGAGCAGAAGGTGTATAAACTGAAGAAAGCTTTGAACGGATTAAAACAAGTTCCACGGGCTTGGTTCAGTCGAATTGAAGCACATTTTGTAAGTGAGGAATTTCAGAGGTGTCGCAGTGAACAAACCTTGTCATTAAAAGCAATGGAGGAGGTAAGATTCTTATTTTAAATGTTTATGTGATGATGAAGTTATGATGAATGAATTTAAAGAGTCCATGTTAAGGGAATTTGATATGTCTGATTTGGGGGGATGAGTTTTTTTCTTGGCATAGAGGTTTTGAAAGGTACTAATGAGGTATATATTTATCAAAGAAAATATGTGCTGAATGTTCTAAAATGATTTGGTATGGAGGATAGCAATGCTGGTTGTATACTTGTAGCCCTATTGTTCCAGGTTCGAAATTGCATCGAGATGAAGATGGAGTCAGTGGATGACACATATTTTAAGCAAATAATTGGTAGTATGATATACATCACTACCACTAGACCTGATATGATGTTCATTGTGAGTTTAAGTAGTCGTTTCATGTCTCAGCCTACAGTGTTACATTTGCAAGCTGCCAAAAGGGCTCTACGGTACTTGAAAGGGACAATAAACTACGTGATACTTTACAAAAGGGGTGAAGCTGAAGAACTTCTTGCATTCACTGATAGTGATTATGCAGGAGATGATGATGATCAAAATAGCACCTCTGGGTCTGTGTGCTTAATGAATTCAGAAGCTGTTTCACAGTCTTCAAGGAAGCAACCGCTGGTCACACTATCAACCACTGAGGCTGAATCTGTAGCAGCAGCTGCATGTGCTTGTTAAGCTGTGTGGATGAGAAGAATACCGGAAAAGATGGGCCACAAGTAGAACGGAAGCACCACGATCATGCGTGATACCAGCTCAGCCATTAAACTCTTAAAAAATCCAGTCATCTATGGCAGAAGAAAGCACATAGATGTATTGTTCCATTTTCTGATAGATTTAGTTAAAGATTCTGTTATTAAGATGGATTTTTGTGGCACAAAAAACCAAGTTGCTGACGTAATGACTAAGCTTTTGAAGTTGGAACTCTTTCAGAGATTGCGACGGATACTGGGAGTTTGTGAGGTCTTGGTTAAACTAAATACTTGAAAGTGCTTAGTTTGAGGGAGGGAATGATAAGTTATGAGTCGTAGTTGTTTATCTTTTCTACTTTGGAATGACTATTTAAGCCAAGTTCAGTAATTGAATAAGGATCATTATATTCATCCAGATTACAGAGTTCTTGTTCTATTCTTTACAGAGACGAGGGTTGATTAGAGCCGGTATAGCCCTGAACCGACGGTCGATGAACCCATTGCTGCTGAGCTGGAGGCCGTTCGTGAAACTGGCGCTGCGATGCATCCCATCCTCTTCCTCCGACGCCTTGGCTCTGTTAATGGACGCGTCCACCACCACCACAACCTCGACCACAACTGCGTCCACCTCCGGCGCACCACCGCGTCTATAGTTGCTCCCACTGCTGTCCATTATTGGTACGTTTACTGTATGCTTTTGATCGAAGTACAGTCCGTTATTTCTTTTTCCCGTTATGAGACCGTTCAGTCGTTTACCATAAAAGGTCACCAAGAAATACTTTTTTATACCATTTCCCCAAAAAAAAAAAAAGGAAATACTTTTTTATACACATAAAAAATATATTTGTTTTTAATATTTAATCTGTCTACATAAGCCACTCTGCCAGCTTCACCAATGATAATAAAATGCCTTATGAATATGATTAATATCTTGACTCCACATATTTTAATCGGATTATTCTCCAATCAACAATCATCTTTAAAAATTACGTATATTTGATTGCGTCATGTTCCGCCAAATATCCACAAGCAGGCAAAAATTCATGTGAGACGATCTCACGGATTATATTTTGTGAGATGAATTTCTTATTTGGTCATCCATAAAAAAAACATTATTTTTTATGTTAAGAGTATTACTTTTTATTGTGAATATCGGTAGGGTTGACATGTATCACAGATAAAAATTCGTGAGACCATCTCACAAAAGACCTACTCTTACATCAAATGTGTTTGTTAAATTTCGTCTGCATTTATTTTTTCTAAATCAACAAACGTTTGTTAACATCATTCGATAGCTGCTAAACTATTAAAATTAACGGTATACATAATATACGGATCATGTTTTTTGTGTTCGTATATCCAAATTATATCACTCTCCCAGCATGTTAATATGTTCAGGAACAAATTTGCATACACGTAATAATATATCGTTCAAAACCTAAAGGAATGTGTAATCATCATTATTTATGGCCCCATGTTCGACAGATTTCTATGCCCATTTAGCCATAAGGGACATGCCTCCAGCGCCTAACAAAACAGCAACATATGCCCATGTTTGAAGCTTCATGCTCTTCTGCAACTTCACGCCCATGAAATCAGATGCCAACAAGTCAACCAATGCCATGTAGTTCAGCAATCCAGCCGAACACGCGTTCAGCAACCCCACCACGATTAGAGCCGTCGGGCTGTTTTCGCTGTAAACATTCGATAGTCCCAGCCCCATGGCGATTCCTAGTGGAGTTGTCCCCGAGAAAAACACCACCATTGTTGCTTTCATTCTCGACCCATATTCCGCCTACGCATTATTATGTTATAATATCAATCAGCTATAGTCGAGAACTTGAGATAGATCAAATAATGTTCAAGGGTTACAAGTGTTGATTAGATCACCTGGAGAATGCATCCACCTAGACCCATACCTTCGAAGAGTTGATGAAAGCATAGAGCAGCAACAAGGGGCCTGATTGTGCATGGGTTATCAGACGCCCCCATCGATAGCCCGATCACTACAGAATGCACAACGATTCCCAGTTCCAGAACCTGCGTTTTGTAGGGGGGAGAACCCCGAAGAAATTATCAAATCACATTCAATCAGCATACTTGGACGCTAGAGAGTTATGTTTACCTGTGCAACCACGCGATATCTCAGCAACTGTGATGCATTATCGCCATCGACTTTGAGTATGTCGTTTCCATGGCAGTGCCCAGGACCCTGAGATTCCAGTTCCTCATTTTTATTGTTTTCATCAACCGGCCTAGCTCCATTTCCTGAGAAATTATGCTTTCTGTAGTAACTCATGGCGTATGAATCCACCATCAGAGTCAATATAGCAGAAAGCATAGCCACGAATGTGGTGAAAGGGAACTTTCTCCATGGATTCTCTGGCAAACATTCTGATGTTAGGCAGTCGAATGAGTCCGGCATCACGTGCATGTACCCAGTGGCGAGTATTACTCCTGATGCGAATGCCTTAACCAGCACAAACAAATCCTTATCAGGTTGAAGAGCCGGGATCTTCCGAGAAAGGAATGGGAGGCAAACACCGATCATACTGGTGGCGAAAATTGCAGCGATGGCGACTAGTTTTAGAACCAACGCCTTCCCTTTGTCGCGGCATTCACCGGTCGGTCCTGAGCTGCATTCCAGCGGCGAATCTGCTGCGGCGGAAGCATGCGGCGAGAGCGATAGGAAGAGAAAGAATAATATTAACAGGAATTTTGTGGGAATTTCAGCCATTGATTGTTGTGGTAGGAGGATGGAGTGAAAATGTTGAGTCACGAGGACTGATTTATGGGCCTAGGATTTCTGTTAAATCTAAGATTTTGTGAATCGTGATTCTTGGATCAAAAGTCACTTTTGTCCTTATATAGAAGTGGAAATAATTGAGATTTCAAATCAAGAGTCAGGGTGTGTTGGGAGAAATGGCTTACTTTTTGTCGGCTTGCATTTGGCGGAGGGTGGCGTGTGTCCCACCTTATTTTAACCTCGTTAAGGTCAACTTAAGGAAGAAGATTTCGTTCGCCTATAATGACGTGTCACCCACGTGTAAATTCAAACTTTCATGCTGCCATGTCATCACATTTTTATATAACATAATGGGTTGATTTTATTACGTGTATTAATATATTATTCACTCGATTCCCGTCTATTAATTTGTTCGTTTTGTTTAAAAAAATTAAATTAATTTGATTGATTTAAAAATTTAAGAAAATAGTTCACGTTGTTATCATTTCTTAATAAAAAGATCAATGAATAAAAATGATCGTGGAATCATATTTAAACTAATGTAAATAAATATTAAATGTACATATTCGATTAAATAAATTTATCCATGTGTTTTCATTGTTCTGTGATTTTAATTTAAATGGGTTTTTTAATTTTTTTATTATAAATATTGTTGTCGTATTATAATTATCAGTGAATATATTTTTAAGAATTTGACTATTAGCGTGTTTTTTTATAAATATATATATAACGTAAAAAGTGGTTCAAGAGGGACAAAGTGATACAATTTTATACAAGGGGTAGAGTAAATATAGTTAAAATTTTAACAAATTTAATTAATTAATTATTCAAGAAAAGTAATTAAGGGTATATCGGTCATACATATAAAAAAATACTATACGTTGGTGTTCAGTACTGCGATAACACTCACCTAATTGATGTATAATTTTTACATGGTTTAGTCACGTTTAATAGAGTCGTCACTCAATGTTGAACACAGAGATATATACGGCTAGTAAACAATATATTAAAATTATATATATATGTGTGTGTGTGTGTGTGGTGTTACTCACATCCATGTCCACCAATGAGATGATACTTGCATATTGAACGTATAATTTTGATATATTTCATCATATTCAATAAATAAGTGACACCTAATTAACAGACATGAAAATAGACAGCATATCAAAACTATATATATAAACAAAAACTTGTGTGGGACGGTCTCATGGGTCGTATTTTGTGAGACATATCTCTTATTTGGATCATCCATGAATAAATATTATTTTTTATGCTAAGAGTATTATTTTATATTTTGAATATCGGTAGGATTGACCCGTCTCACAGATAAAGATTCGTAAAACCGTCAAACAATAGAATGATATATATATACTGAAATCCATCTACTACAGGCCAGTTATGAGGTTTTTTTTATTGAAACGGGGGCCATATTAGAATATGGGCTTCCAGCCTTAATAAATAAGATGGATCCCACGAGGGAGACTTTTGAAACCTTCGATCCGTCTAAATTCACACGTTCGACAATTAATGTGGCCACAGAAAATAGGTAAAAGGATATGATGCTTGGCCCGTTAAATTTGATACAATCGGAAAAATATATTTAATGCAATCAGGCTCTTGCATATATAATTGCAAGATTTATTATTATTATTTGTTTATTGGAAATTTCTGGCTGTAATTGTGGCTAATTGCAAAATACCACTTGTACCGTTATACGCACACACGAATTCTCGATAAATTGTTGGGTAAATTGGCGTCTGCCAAACACTTGCTTCGAGATGAAAAAATAAGCGCGCTACATAAATCCAATGTTGTACTTGGATCGATAAATATGATACGATGGATTTCAAATTCTTAATACTTGGATGGATAAAATCGAAGAGAATTTCAAATTCAATTCATATCAGATTGAGCAATTTAAGTGGTAATTGTGATGGATTTCACATACAGTATCGCAAGATCAGTGTAATGTGATCAAATGCAACCATCAAATATGTTCCTCCAAATCAAATCAAATGAGATTATGAAACTATACATGCACGAGTGCACTGCAGATGAGTGGTGGTGTCCATTAGACATTCTTTTCTTGGGAATATCTTTTTGCTCCATAAAGGAAAAATGTGTGTTTACATAACGTATAGTTTCGCTAATTGGTTCAAAGAAAGAAAAATAAAAACAAAGGTGATTCAATCCACTGATACAAATCAAGATTGGGTACTTATTCCAATGTCGTTGAACAGAAATTGGGGGAATCCACTGTGTGATTTTAGTATAAAATTGGATATTGTTCTTTTAAGGGAGAATGTGATGTTTGCACCAACCGAAAGAAAAGGTGGAAGATGATTTGGTTCCATCGGCAAAGTTGGCTTAAATCTTTCCTTATTTTTTAAAAAATAAACTTTTATGTTTGTTTATACTATATATTATTATAAAAGGAAAAGTCACTAAAAAAAACGGTCAACTTAGCGACGACTTTTGTAAAATTGTCGCTATTATAGCGACGAGTTTTGATAAACCGTAGCTATTAAAAACCGTCGCTTATCAAATTCGACGACGGTTTAATAAAAACCGTCGTTATAATAACGACGGTTTAAAGTCAACCGTCTCTATAACAGCGACGATTTTTTGAAAATCGTCGCTATAATTAACAACAGTTTTTATTAAACCGTCGCTTAATTTAATAAACGACGGTTTACTGAAACCTGTCGCTACAATAGCAACGGTCGAAAAGCAGACCGTAGCTATCATTAACGACGGTTTACTTAAACCGTCGCTAAAATTTAAAATAGCAACGGTTTAAAAAAACCGTCGTTACCTTTAGCGACGGTAAAAGTTAAACCGTCGCCTATTGAGATGAGTTCATTGTAAGTTTTGTTATATTAGACTTTTATTTCAATTACTTAATTAACATTCTAAATTATTGTTATAAAATTTTAATTTTACGTCATAATAACAACAAAACTAAACCGACTCTAAATAAAACTAAATTTTATTTCAATTGTTTTTCCAGATATTATTTAAAACTAAAATTTGGTTAATTTAATTTTAAATTTATTCTTATAAAAATTAACACATTTAGAAAAAAAAACAATTAGCGACGGTTTTGTTAAACCGTCGCTAATGGAAACAGTTTTAAAAATATAGATCGGCGACACTTTGACAAATACCGTCGCTATTAGCGACGATTATAACAAAATCTGTCGCTAATGGCGACGGGTTTTCATAAACCGTCGCTATGATTTCTATATATACCGAGGTTCGCACACATTTTCTTCAGCGATTATCGCCTTTCTCTGGTAGTGTCGACACTCTATCATTTTTTTCGCATGCAGTTTCGTTTTTTTTATTTGTACTAACATCTTTTCGTTTTCATTTCGTAGATTTGCTCGTTCGTGTGATCTTCCAGCGTTACGTGGATCTGCATACCTTCAAGCACATCAGATTTTTAAAGCGTTTTCTCTATTGAAAATTTAATATTTATGTATTATTTTTGCGTAGTAGTGTAGTTATGAATTTTAGTGTAATATGTTATTTAAGAAGTTTAGCGTAGTAGATAATTTATTTTTGCATAGTAGTTTAGTTATGAATTTTAGCGTTATTAATATGTTGTTTATAAATTTTATGCATGTTATTTATCAATTTTAGCGTAATATTATTAATAAATCATGCATGATTTTTTTTTAATTGTAACATTAATTTTATGTTAGAATTGTAGATACTTATTTAATTTTTCGTTGTATAGTTTTTTATAATATAATTTAATTAAATATAAATATTTAAGCACTTGTAGGCTTCAAAATATAATACATGAAATAGAAGTTGGATATATCGTATGTTGAAAAATAGGTTATTAAGTGGTGAATTTTGTGTTGGTGTTGAGACATTTGTAATAACAAAATTTTTGGGTTTGCAGTTTACATAATATGTCTGGACATCGGCCTCCTCCACCGCCTGATCAAAGGCTTGAGCTTACCATCTTCGATGGGATGTAAGTAAATTTTTTTTTAATCTTAAAATAATTGTTCGACAAAATTTCGTTCTACTTATTTAATATTTTTAGGAAAAAGATTACAATTACATGTATTCTTGGTTATAGATTTTACCCAGATAATAGCAGTGTATCGAGATACATATCGAGACAGTTCAAACTGCAGACATGTGATCCCGGCTGGTCGTGGAGGTATTTGACACCTGGTACTGGGAGAAGTTCTGTGTAGTAAGTCTTTATTAAAACAATCAATTTTTACAATAACATGTTTCAATTTTTATTAAACTATTAGTTGCATCAACTTTTGGTACTGATGACCAAATACATAAAAAATTCAAAAGTGAACTCATGGAGGGGTCGTCTGTTTTTATTTATACTTGAAGAATATGCAAAGCCATTAAACAAACTTCTCTTCCTACACTTGATATATTCTTGGAAACAAAGCTAACCAACAATCTTGCAAGTTCTACTTTTTCTTTATATTCCCACATGCACGATGTACTACTATACATAATACACTTTATGATTTTCGCGAGATAGGACATGAGAAAAATCATTGAAATGTTGAAAATTTCGAGTTTCTTTCTTTTTCTTCTTTTTTTTCGATAAGACGAGAGAGAGTAAAAAATAATAATAATAATTTACTATCATTTTCGCATGTTTTTACTTTTTAGAGAGGAAAAGAGAGAGTGACAAGATGAACTAGTCCCTCTTCGATATATATGAATGTCGAAGTTCAAATTGTGATCTATATTCAGCATATATACCCCATATGCCTGTGGAACTCCAACTGCTAAAAAAATGACAGGGTTTATTTATTTAATATTTTTTATTCATTTCCGTGAATTAAATTTTAAAACGACAAAAACTTATGTGAGATGGTCTCATGAGTCGTATTTTATAAGACGGATATCTTATTTGGGTCATCTACGAAAAAGTATTACTTTTTATACTAAGAGTATTACTTTTTATTGTGAATATTGATAGGGTTGACCCGTCTCACAGATAAAGATTCGTGAGACCGTCTCACAAAATATCTACTCTTTAAAAATAAAGATTGAGAAATTAAGACACGAATTTAAGGATGATGGGACTAAGATATGAAATGGTTGTCCCCGAAACACGATGACCAAAAAATTCTACGGTTTAAATCTTGAGCCACATTTCGAAATCAATCATGGAATAAGAAAACATTACATAAAAAAAAAAAACAACTAATACTTTAATTTTGTTTTAAAAGAGAAAAAAATATTTAAGAACAAATTCTATTTAAAATTTCATTATAAATAAATATTCTCTCCAAATAATATATATATATATTTGTAATATTCTTGGGCGAAAACAGTCAAAAGAGAAGTGAATTACTTTAGGTGACATTTGATTCCTTTTGGAGAACGGGCCCACGGCCCCTTGCAGTACAGAAACATGGGCCGAAATAATGGATTCTTCCTCTGGTCAATTCATGGGGCCCGTTAGTGGGAATACGTATAATAGTAGTACAATAAATGAGGTTTGGCTGTCAAAATCATTGGGCAGTGGGGATAATCTATGTATACTTTTTTTTTTTAATTTTAAATATTTATTATTAGGTTGGCATTTTGATAATGATCTTCTTGTACATCCTCTCATATCAATCGCTCAATTATTTTATCTTTTCTTTTGGAAATAATGAATCCAACAAATCGAGGATTGTTATGTTTATTCGATTATTCGAGATCAAATCAATTTTTCGAATTAAATCGGTTCGCCTGAACTCATTTTGAAGTTCGAGTCCGACCGGAAATATTGAATCCAACTAGTCTTGCTAGTTTTTTTCTCTTTAGTATAGATTTTTTTTAAAAAAAAAATTTAAAAAAAGAAAGAAAAAAGAAAAATCAACAATAAGAGATGGTTATTTATTGGGAAATTATTCAATTTTCTTTAGAAAATCTACATAGAAGGTTCTAGTTTGATTTCTTGATTTGATACAAATTTAGGAAGGGATGATTTTAATATTATTGAAAAAAATAAAGGAAAAGGAAGAGAAATACAAAATGAATAAGTCAACGAAAAATTTCGTCGGGGTCCAATTACTGAATCAAGTAGACAGAAAATGATGAGTGGGGACCGAGGAATTATTCTTGTCAAGTTTATTATTATTTATATAATTTTTGATAAAAATATAAAATTATTCCGAATTTGATATAGATAAATAATTGCGGGACCCACAATGCGCATTCCATTCAGCTCTCTTACAATAAAATATTTAATATCTTTCTATTAATTTTTTACTGAAACTTTGTCGTATAAGATTTCATATTTTCAATTATGTTATATAATTTATACGTTAAAGTTTTGATATGTTGAAGAATTTTTTTTAAAAATAATTTCAAGTATACATTTTAACCATCCAAACTTCATACACCATTGTAATTTATCTCCAACCATTTTAATTAGAAAAAACAAATGATTTTTCATTTTAAAATTAAAAACCCCTCGGTTCATCCTCCTTTTTTTCTACTATGGACAATGTACATCGCATGTGACAGAGAGTACTAAGACATAATTTAGTACACATGATAGGATAAACATGTGATATATATAATATAAGGATAAGTTAATGATAAATAAGATGTAAGATATTATATTTAATGTTTGGTATGATTTTAATAAGAGTGATTAAATTTATATATTAGATTGTAATGACAAAATTAACCTTATCATAATAAATTTTATAATTTCAAAGTTGTTGCTTGAATTCATATTTTTTATGTGTCCATGCACCGACAGTGCTTGCATTATTTATTTATTTTTACCTAATTTTATATATTATATAATATAATAATTGAACTATTGATTTTGTGAGTAAAGTCAAATATCAATTTTTAAGGTTAATCTAGTGATACTAATAATTTTATTTAGATTTATAAAAATCATTTATATAATTATCTCGAGTTCATTTATATAATTATCATATTATATAATATATAAAAATAAATAAAAATATTCATTTGATTTTAATTTCTACATACTAGCAGATATTTATAAAAATCATTTATATAATTATCATCTAGTGATATTAATTTAGAATTTGATTATATATTGAGGGCAATCAAGTCATTTGTTGTGTTTTTTATCATTAAATTAAAATTATCACATCTTATAAAAGGGATAATTTGTCATTATATAAAATTATTTATCACGGACCCATGATATTATCATGGACTTTCTAAAAAGGTACCAAACGTGAGATAAGAAGGATTATTTATCAATCCATCTCTTATCCAGTGTACCAAACTATTCCTAATAATCATAGGTTATTTCAATACTCGACCTCATGAGTTATTTTAATTGGTAGTCACACTCTAGGAATCTATGTACTAAGATCGAAAATTTTGAGTTCGAGTGTCGGTTAAAACGAAAGAAACTATTTCCAAGGATGCATGAGAAAATCCATGAGTGCACAAAACCGAAGATTGAGATAATTTACAGTGTCCCTCTAATTGTATATAATCAACCAGCATTATCAAAAGCATATACCAATATCGACTTAATTTCCTTGCCCGATTGCGACATTACGTAAAATAAGGGGCAACAAATAAAGCAACCCAAATATATTAAAGTTAAATTAGCCAACAAAAGAAATAAACTAAGATACGTGAGCTCAATAATTAAAAGAAGTCGCCAGCCACTAGGTTTTGACAAATCCAAATACCTCTTTCCACCACATTTCCTTATTTAAAAAGGCGACTTTTATTAATATTAGCGACGATAATATAATTTTCTAGTGTTATTGTTTCCAGAGGATGAGCTTTTTTATATAAAAAATAATAATAATAATCAAATCTTACGGTAAAAGATATTATATTTTCATATAATATAATAAAATAGTAAGGACAATTTTTTTTTCCAATTTTTTACAATAAATGATAATCGTGTCGTTACAATTTCATAAACTAAATTCTTAATAATAAAACCAACCTTTATCCACGTTTCCCTAACATATTTATAAGGAAATAGATAATCTAAAAGATATATTTTCATCGATTTCAACAAATATATTAAAATTATATATCTGTATGTGTATAGATAAGGTAATTCATATGCAAGGTTCGAGGAGAGATTCCCCAATTATGTCGTTTACATATGTCTATATATATATATATATAAAAGCAAAAATTTGTGTGAGACATGTCGTATTTCGTGAAACAGATATTTTATTTAGGTCATCTATGAATACTCGTCGTTTTGAACAATGTTCCTTTATCATTAGCATTTGAAAAGCAGGAAGAATCCAGAAAGGAGTTTGATGGAGAGATGGAAAGGAAATATGCGAATGCGAGACGAGGAAATTAATTCCCATGAAGAAAAGTTTAGACTTGTGGTGGCCGTCATAATTGTTTTTGGGAAAAGAAAAGCCACCAGAATTGAAGAAGAAACGGGTGGGTACAAGGGAAATTGTGAATTTTGCTTACATTTCTACTGACATTTTTGTCTTTATTGTTTCGGATAACACCATAAAGCAATTAATGCCCATTTCCCCCTCTTTATGCCAATTTTTGGTCATATTCGAGAATATATATTGGCAAAAGAGGTCCGGGAGATAATTATTGGATAGTAGAGTTTCTTTTTTTGTTTTAAAGGCCTTTTAAATGAAATTTTTGCATGATTTATATATATTTAAAAAAATTGCATAAAACCTTAGCAGATATGTTTGTGTCGTAAATTATTTTTAGCAAACGCTCCCTCCTAAAAGGAAAATGATTTTATTTCATTTTATATTTATTCATGTTTTATGATACCATATTCGTTTCTTCGGTCAAAATAGTTAATTTTTTTATATAGGTAATTTCGAGGAAATGAAAAGGGAGTTGATGTAAATTCATCAACAACCAGCCAGTGATGTTTTATGTGGTATTAAATGCAAACATAGCTCTTTAATTGTATCATAAATATTTATACAGAGTATTTTTTTATTGCCAAGTTATTGTATTTTATTGAAAATCCAAGAAGTACTTTGTTGTAATACGAATCAATCATGAATGAAAATACCTAATCTCCCACACAAATTGGGACGGCGAGGAAATAGCAAAAACGACGCATTTACCGATCGTCGAACATGTTTAAGGATAATGTTACTCTGAGAATTCAGAAAAAGTTTGATATATATAGCAATGGATCCTATAAAACTAAGGATCTCTTCCGATCATATACGTGAAACGAGAAGAGAATCTGATGTAACTTGATGAATACGTAGGTTACACACTTTAGTAGTCTTTAAGCCACTTTCAATTGCAAGAAGCTCGAAACACGTAATGGACTAAGGCTTATCGACATCCCGTCCAAAGATCACTGCCGGTGGGCCCTCGTGATTATTTATCACTTCTCCAATTGCATAGCAGTTAATACTCTTATTATAGGTTGCATTGACATCCAATCTAAGTTTATTTTCTGGTGGAGCAACATACGCCTCCGCGAATCTATATTTTGTCAACTTGTGATTTGGGTTTTATTGATTCTCAGACAAAGACAATCTTTATTTTAATTATATTTTATGATTTTATCAAATTATAACATTCACTTTATATGTATATCTATGCAATCCGCATAGATAAAATTATTGAATATACAATAAGTATCATCAATTCTATCTTGCAAAGTAAGATCATGAAACTCATTAGGTAAACGTATCGTATATTCTTAGTAGGTTTCTAGGCGATTCAACCATCTAAAATAATTATAAATGTTGCTTGAGCTTGAGACTATCTTTATGTGATGTAAACGTCACGTTTAAATGGTAAATGCATGAAGATGTCCATTCATGGAAACAAATGATCATTTGATTATGCACTGAACAACTCTCCCTTACACTTTCCAAGTGGTTTTCACTTATAAATTGGAATAAGCCGCGTTTATGGTTGTACACCATTAGCCATCTGACTCGGACAACGTGGAGGCTCTCGTATTAGCATACACTTTGATATGTCTACCGACTTTACTTAGAGTAATCAAGTGCCGAGATTGAGTGTAGTTTTGAAATACATATGAGCCAATACATTCTAGTTAGGGATGCAACGCTCGCCTACTAGTGAAGATATCGTATGTGATCTTCTAAGTTAATAGTACAATGAGTTTTTGACCAGAGCAAGACATATGCTTTAAGGAAATGTGTTTCATAGTTATACATATGATGTCATTATTATTACTCAAATATATATCATATCGTTATCGAATTCATTCGTAACTCTCGATATATCAACAATTGTAGATTTGATCAGAATATATGATTTTAAGAGACTGTACTGTATGTTAATTATAACTTAATGTTTTTGTAAGCACGATCAGTGATACCTAAAGATTCATGTGGCGATACTACTGGACATTTTTACTATGATCTGATATGTGTAATCAGACTCGAAATCTGATCCTCTTGATCAAATGATTGTTGAAAAGAACGAAACTAATAAAAATAAGCACGAATAACGAGCACATGTTGGGGACGGGGATATGATGAGTCAAAAAATTTTGTTCCATAGATATTATATTATGTACCGCTCTCGAACAAAATATTCGGATTTCCAGATAAAACAGCAAGAACCCAAAGAAATTGCACCAACTTTTCAGCTGCGTGTTGAGTTAGATACCGGTGATTCATGTATAAGGTATTGGTATACCGTAGAGAATAGAATTTTTTTTGTATATACATGGATGTAATTAGGTCGGATTTGATTTTTTCCTCCATAATTTTTCGGCTTTATTTAGTTAATTTATTACGAAGAGATGGTATCCATAAAGTATAATCCATCCGAAATCAAAATCGGATATGGTAGAAAATCATTGTAACAGAAAGAAAATCTGGTATATATCTATGGCACGCACTTCCTCTTTTAATAGTGTAAATTACTACGACAAACTTGTCCCAGTGCCCCCACATTCCTGAAATTTTCCGATACATACATATGAATTCATTGGTAATTGGAGTGCGTGACGTGGCTATCAGTTACCTGCCTCTAATAAATAAACCAAAACCCTACGCGACGCACATAAATGATAAATACATCAAACTATGCAATTGGATAAATACTATTTTACCACCAATATTTATGAAACGGTACAAACAAAAAAAAAAACAACGGACAAAATATTGCAGTGTCAAGTTTTTAGGTGGCCTAATCTAACTCTACCTTATTTAAAATATTGTGACGCTAGTATTTTTGGTTTTACATATTTATTGATTTTGTTGTCTCAATCTTGTCAAATTTTAATTTACTCGTTTCTCTTTTGATTGTCTCTGATTTTCTATTAATGAATAGGTCTCTTGTGAGACGATTTCACAAATTTTTATGTATGAGACGAGTCTATCCTACCGATATTAACAATAAAAAGTAATACTCTTAGCATAAAAAGTAATATTTTTTCATGGATGACCCAAATAAGAAATTCTTTTGTCGAAATATTATCCGTATGACAGTCTTACACCAAGTTTTTGTCTTCTATTAAATCGATAAAAACCAAGTATTTGACAGATATTAAAACCACTGCGCATCGTGAATTTTGTGTAAGCTGGCACCCGAATTCTTTAACGAGTGAAGGGTGGGTTCATGCTCCCAAAGAATTAAAAAAATACTACCAAAACAATGAAACTTTATCAGCATTCTTGACGTATCACCAACTGTGCAGTACTCCCCAGTCCAAGCAAATCAATAATATCAGAAATAAATGAATACAGGGGCAGATTGAGGCCACCTTGTTTGATTTTTATTGTATACGACATGGCTTAATTAATGAGCACAAACGCTCATGCTTCGTAATGAAATTTAACCAGACAATCAAAAGAATAGGGACCATGAGAAATTTAATTTTCTTTCAATTTCAAAGAAAAGTAGAGAAATTTGTTTGACGCAAAAGTTGACCGTGTGGCACTGACCATTAAAAGGATTGGAAGTGGGATTGTGGGAACCCAACAACAATTTACTGTTAATCTACTGTAAAAAGAAAAAGTCATGTCTAAAGGTTTATAAAGAAAAAAGAGTGGCAGAATATTGTATACCAGGAAGCTACCCAAATTTTTTTCCCAAGTGACGAGAAACTAAAGTTATCTGTTAAAAGAAACTAAACTGGAAATGGAATTAACTGGGAAATTAAAATTAAAATTCGAACAAGGTTAGAAAGAAAGAATAAACGATTGATTTGCTGAGAGAAGGATTTACAATAAAGCTACAAATTTTTTTACCCAAAAAAAAATGTATAACAAAAATGTCTGGCCGTCTTTCTCTAGTAAAAACCGTGTGTCTATTGATTGATGGATTAAGAAGACATGTTAACGTGGAGGGTGGCGTTCATGGCGGCTTTACAGACGGGGCATGCTTGGAGTTGGTGCGACCCACTCCCGCATACGTTGCAGAGGCAAAGGTGTCTGCAAGGAAGAAGCAACACGCATGATTCCCTCTCGCCGCATCGTTTGCAATTTCTACTCTGAGACAACGCTTCTTCAGCGTGATCTTTCTCGTTGTGATTACTACTGCCACAACAGGACTGCACGTCGTCTTCAAAGGCCGCTCCGGCGGACGGCCGGTCCTCACCTCCGACGTGGGCTAGGATTTGTTCCAGATCGCTGCGGAGGGAATTGGCTGTGGCCTCGTTCGTCTGGGCCATTTCTCTCCACAGTTGGTTTTCTACGTAGAGACTCTTCACTCTTTCTTGAAGGAAAAAATTTAATTTGCCCACTCTCTGAATATGATCGTCCTTCTCCTTCAATTTCTTCGTCACCCCTTCTCCAATTGCCGCCACCAGAAATCTTGCTTGTTTCTTTTGCCTCTCTTCTAACTCCAACCGAATTCTCTTAGTCTACAAATCAACCAGAACGAAACCAAATCAGAATTTACAGATTAAACATGAAAGGAAACAACTCCGAATCAACACGACAGCCGCATGCATGCAGATATCATATAAAGGAATAGTATAAACTCACATGCTGGGAGATAATGGTGTCGATGTCCATCTGGTATTGCTGGATTTGAGGCATGATATCATCGCCGAAAAAAGAAGGGAACTGAGAGGCACCGTCGTTCTTCACGGCTACCGTGAAACGCGGTGCAGCACTGTACATTTGATTAACGGGGTCCCTGGAGCGCTTTCTTGTGGTGGAAATATTGTAGGTGAGCCCACTATCCGTATTCATGGAGGTTTTGGCCTGCGCCGAATCGCACACCGGCTGTGGATAAAAGGAATTATTGGTTGGCAATGTTGCTGAAAAAGGGATCCCGGAAAAACCCATCGGCTGCGAGTTGTACAAAGAACCAGCCATCCCCGATTGATTAACACATGGCATCACCAAACCCCTGCAAATATGAATTCTCAAACGTGAGCGTCAAGCAAAACAAACGAAGAAAACCGATTGCAAAGAGAAAGATCAGTACCTGTCTTGTACTAGCTGCGAAGGGAAAATCTTGAGATTGCTTGCTTCAACTGACATTAGGATGAACGGATAGAATATGGAAAGGGCAGGGAAATGGAGGAGAGAAAAGGGTGGAGAGGGAATAGGTTTGAAAGTAAAGGAACAGAATTATACAATAGAGAGGTGGCGATTGAGTTTATATATATATATATATATATTAAGCGTTTTAATTTAACATAAATAAATTGGGAAAGTCAAATCAATACCAAAATTCGAGAGAAAAAGAGAGAGTCTAACGCGAGAAGTTGGATATTTTGCATTGAGTTAAAGCGAAATACGGATTGGTGATTTTATAAAGTAAATTTTGGCGATTAAATTCTGGAGATAAAAATGGTGATTTAATTGACATTTGTTACGATTTTCAAGTCCTCCGGCATATAATGACACCTAAGTCAGTCTAATTAAAGCACGATTCGCGGTTTCCCATTGCGTAACGGCCTGGCTTCTACCACTAATTCGGAAAGAGTATAATTAATCTAAAAATCAAAAAACAAATAATACTATATATGTTGGTGATAAAAAATAAATAAATAAAATAATAATTAAAAAAGAAAGTAAAAGAATAATGATATCCTTAATTAATCTATTTTGGTTTTCGATGACATAATACTTATATTTTACCCTTTTTTTATGCAATTACCTTTTTTTAAAAACACTTTTGATTTGGTATGTTAAGGTAGAAGGGACTGTAATTTCTTCAACAAGCTTTTATGGTACTTTTTAAATAATTTTTTTTAATTTTCTCTTGCAATTTATTCTCTACTTTATTTTTGCCGAATTAAACTCGCTTTTTTTAAAAATCAAATTATCTCTTTTTTACAAAATAAAAATAAAAAATTCAATCTTGAGAGATCAACATAGAAAAATAAATAAAAAATAAAACATATCCGCACTTACGCCAAGTAATCCTTTTTCAATTTGATTTATTCCTTAATAATTATTACTAGTATTTAATTTTATTATTATATGTGAGGGTGACGTGGCATAGAGTTTTGATACAATAACTGACAGGGTGGGTCTGGGCCACGTTGCATCAGCAGGTTAGTGGAGCCCACCGTACGCGACAGTTGGGTCAATTCAAAGGTACCTTTTAAATAGTTTAGTTTTTTTAACTTAAAAGATGAAATGGAAAACCACCCCATCATAAATTGTTACGAGTTGTGGTTGGTATTCCGCGAAGGGACCCACGCGCAGCACGTGTGAGGTGTGTTGACGCTCGATTATTTTAAGGTTCTGGGCCCCGCTCTTCTTCACAAATACGTGGGGCCCTCTCACTTCTTTTCTTTTCATATGCGGTTTTCCCGGTTTTGCTTCCTTGTCCCCATTCCTTAACTGGTGGGTCTGGCCACGGACAACCTCCCATCACATGGGCAGTTATCTCATGTTACGCTGCTCTATATTATTTACCTGTACACCTATCTTCAATATACTTTTTTTGCCCTTTTTTTTTTTTCTTTTTTTCCCTCTTTTTTTCACCGTCAATTGGCCAAAACTTATGTGACACTCTACCTCGCAAAACTTGTATATTCTGAATTTAAATTTTCCAATTTTCGATGGATTGGTTGATCTTCTGATATATTTTTGTGAGATGAGTTAATCCAATTGATATTTAAAATTAAAAGTAATTTTATTTCATAAGTTAAATCAAATTATAGATTTATCTCACAAAATTAACATTGAAATTGTTTCCCAAAAATTTCATGTTAAACCATTAATGAGTGAAGTTACCGTGTATATGATTTGTTTCTTTCCCAAAAAACCGTACGTGCCACATAATTATATATTGTATTTTGGTACCATAAAAATGGGTGTGCCATATACAATTAAAAGCAATTTTGGTTGCATTATATATTAATCGCATATATTCTCAAAAAAAGGTTAATATATATAAAATATTTTAATTAATTAAAGAAAATCACCCAATTAATTTTGGGAATCTTCATCATACGATGCGGTGATTAAAGCGCAAATCCTGAAGCATGGATGATTTAAAGTATATTAATGACACCGCAGCTCAATAATTAGAGTAAAATAATGGTGGCATGCTTATCCCTAAGTCCCATGATTTGAGGCTTTAATTTTAATTATCATTCCTTGATTTAATTCAACGTTAATCAATCAAACCTTCCCTCCCAAGTCACAATCAAAATCTCCTTTTGCTTACTTTTTTATCCACGCCCCAAGTTTAGCCCTGCCCTTTTAAGGAAAACACTAGGAAATTTACATCATGGTTTGGTTCCTTTTTCTTTTTCCTTGATTTGTGGGGAATATTTGGCCAAAAACATTTCTTATAATTAATATATTACATAGAAAAAATCAAATAATAATATCAACTATTGTTATTATAATAATTAATTAGGATTGATCCTTTAATTAGCAGCGTGGATATTATATATCTAATATTTGGCATGCAAATTGCAAGCAGCCAAATAGATGATGCTAACAAGTTGCCTATTCTCCTTGTGTGAAAACTACACTGATTTGTTCTGTTCCGAGAGAGAGAGAGAGAGAGAGAGAGAGAGAGAGAGAGAGAGAGAGAGAGAGAGAGAGAGAGGGGAGATTAGAAATAAATAAACATAAAATTACGTGACCCTCTTGTGCTGTGTGTCACGCCTACGCCTCTCGTCGCTCTCCACCTATCAATTCTTCGTATATAAAATATAAAGTAATTTACGGATCAAAACAAAGTTTGGTTTTATTTTTCAACGAAAAGCTTTCAGATCATGGACAAACTCAACCGCTTCAACAATTCTCGTAAATCGGCAATATTATGTGTGACGCATAGCTAGCTCCGGAGACTCCAGCTTATTCGACGACAATTTGTCTGTTTATCTGAGTAGGCCATATGTCATTTATCTGTCTCTTTTTTAGACTACGATGTTATCCGTCGATTCACGATTTTAATTTATTAATTTAATTATTTTTTACTGAAATGCTGACATGATTTCGATAAATAATGACAGAGCACCGGAAAATGCGATTCTCGGTGAAATTAATAGCATGGGAATTGTAAATGTTTGCATATAATAACAAATAGGCATCAGAAACATTAAGTAACATTTGTTGTAGCCGAATATTCACAATAAAAAGTAATAATTTAGTATAAAAAATAATATTTTTTCGTGAATTACCCAGATAAGAGACCCGTCTCACAAAATACAACACGTGAGACCGTCTCACACAATTTTTGTCTATATGTACCTGTCTATACATACAGCGCGATGAGAATAAATTGATCAAGACTGATGGTTTTTGTCCACACAGTCCCCACTAGGAAAGCAAAATGCGACAAAATTTAATAATGAGCATACAACTAAAATCAAATCAATTTTATACAGAAAATTCACAATCTGTTTATAATAAGAAATAAGTAATTACAACATTATGATTTTATCTATGTATTTTTTTTTATCTGACTTTAATATTTTCATAATGTAAATTTTCTGGATTCCCGATTTTTTTATTAATAATTATAAGCATATTACATATATCTTTTATATATATATATATATATATATATTTATATTTATGTATATATCAAGTTGGCTTTTAGTTTTTGCAACCTTTGTTCTCTCTACAATATTCACATGTTTGCCAATGAATTGCCGACAGGCGCCTTACTTTTTTTTAATTTACATTTTCATATATAGGATCCATTCAATTATTTATATACATGCATGATAAGCAAAAGGGAAACCTGTCAGTCATATAAAATTATATCCCTTATTAAGGAACTTCTCCCTGTCGAAATAAAATATTGCGAGCTTATATATAAAAATAGGGTTTTTTTGAAACGATTTTACGGGTCAAATCGATACATATCTGCTATGATAAATAATACTTCTTCATAAATTGATTCGGTTCGGAGTTTGATCTTTTGTGATGTTATATTGGTATTAATTAAACTAGTTTTATTTTAAAATTTAATCATCTTTTGTACGCGCTTGTGTATTCATTTTTCTAATTAAACGATTTATCTGTGTATTTACTAAATTTACTTCAAAAATAAATTTGTGTTTATGTTAAGAACAAATCAACAATAATAGAATAAAATAATTATAACAGTACCAATTTTTTTTAGAACAACTTTTATATTTAAAGAATAAAAAGAGATCGTGGTACGTGTGCACTCCCTTGTGCGCATCTTTACACGTTCATCTACATCTAATTCTCGCTAAGCTTTGATTCTAATGTGGCAGGCAATATTTTAATTCGATAGATCCATCTCTCAATGACTCATAATTGTTTAATAATTTTTCAATATACATAAAAAATTTTAAAAAGGGTCCTACGCTTTGCTTTCTCTTCAGATTCTACTTATAAATATTTAGATTTTATCGTATTTTAATTGAGCACTTTTCAATTGTTGCCTTGCATCATCCGCGTGAATTATAATAAAATAATTGAGGCGTAGATTGCCTGGATTCTGCAATTGACCCAATTAAAAATACCATCTTTTTCTTTATTTTTTTTTTTTTCCTTTTTCCCCCCTGAAAGCAAGTACTATACTATTATAAATAAATATATAATGTCCTTGATATATACTTTGAATAGGTCTCTTATGACATGGTTTTACAAATTTTTATCTGTGAGACGGGTCAACCCTATTGATATTCACAATAAAAAGTAATATTCTTAGTATAAAAAGTAATGTTTTTTCATGGATGACCCAGATAAGATATCTGTCTCACAAAATATGATCGTGAGACCGTCTCACATAAATTTTTGTTATATATTTTAGTCACGATTTTCTAAGCTAATAAAACGATGAGTGAATTAATTAAGATATAATGTTGCGTGTCTTCACTTTGAATAGCTTAATTAAATTTCAGTCAAATAGTATAATTTGTAAATTGATTGCCATTATTAAAAGAATTTGTCTATTAGCCTCCCAGTCATTTCCCCTGACCTTCTAATTGATGCGGATGATGACTTGTTTATTATTAGAGTAATTGCGTGATATTTAAGCAATTAAGTTGCCATTCTAATTTTCAATTTCATACCTAATATTAACATTTCATAGTTGATTAATTCACTCGGCCTAAAAGTTTGAAACAAATTTGTTTTGTCTCGTTTACTTGTAATTTCCGATGTAACGTAGACTAACCCTAAATCCGATTGTACATTGAAATTTCAATAATTATGGCGAGTTTGCCATTCTAGAAGGGTCCTTTTCTTTGTTGCTTAGTTGGGATAACAAGAGTCGTGTCTTTTGAATTGACGCTTGAAGAACAAATTTCGAGGGGTACCTACCACTAGCGACGATGGCTTGAACGTAAAAATACGTTTTTGTTCACACCCTTTTTCCATTTGTCGCATTCTCGTATTAATGGCAAGGCCGCCTCATTCGTCGGTACACCCATTCCATTTGCATAATAATGAAATATCGATGTAAACAATGCTATCTTTGTGGTGTTCTTTTTGGTGCAATGCATGCACCCAAATACTTTAGGAAAAATAATTGTACTTCATATCAAATCATGTTCAATGAATCTTTTTTTCATTATATCTAAACCTGCATGTATATATCTTGTCTCGTGAATTTGTATATCTGCACTTTTATTACTTTATGCTGTCAAATTTCAGTTTTAGTATGTTATTTTTTTTGTTTTTCATCATTTTTTTTTTCATTTTTACAACATGATGTTAATCTAACGTTTGTGTCACTCCCACGTATACACTACCAAATTAATGAATGTTTGGTTTTATATATTTGTTTTTTCTGCAATTTTGGATTTCTATATTGTCAAATTTCACTTTTAGCTCGTTATCTTTGTATTTTTCATAATTTTTGTCATTTTTGCAACATGATGTTTACCTCACGTTATTGTAACGCTCACGTATTCATTATCAAATTAATGAATATTTGGTTTTGTATTTTTTTTTTTTAGTTTTCTATATTGTTAACTTTCAGTGATAGTTTGTTATCTTAGTATTTTTCGTAATTGGTCGATTTTTTCGTAATTAATGCCAACATTTCACCGGTGAGTGCGATACTCTTACTGAAAAATGACTAAAATTTTTTTACAAAAAACTAAAACTCAATTTTGATAACACATACTATCAAAATCGTAAAACGACCAACATTGAAAATGAAAATTGTAATTTTTCCGAAATTTACTGCCATATACCTCCGCTTAATATGTTTTCAAACATATAACAGTGTGAAGTATAAAGCTTTCCGATCGAGATTCAATGTTCCAGAATTCAGATATGTTTTCCTCAAGAAAAAAGCTTTGTAATTAAAGTAGCTTTCCAGTAAGTACTATTACGATCAAATACCGTATATTAATAAATTTCAGTCATCACAGCAATTAATCGTGCTTTAAATTAATAAATTAATTTGTCAACTGAACATACTATTTGCGGAACAAGAGAGTAGTGATTATTGGGTTGATTCCATCCTACATGTAGGGGCACTATCCTCATGATAGAATCAAGGGCCCAAATTTAGCCACACATACATGTGATCCACTAATTTTTTTAAAATCACATATGTGTGTGAATCTTGTCCATCCAAACCATGTGGGGACAGTGCCCATGTAGCATCGACCTAACCTGATTATTGTGCTGATCACACAACTATATATATATATATATATATATACACACACACACACACAACTAACGTAGAATACGTCGATGAGATCATGGATAACGAAACGTGAACCTCGCCACTCCCAAAATATCACAAGAGAGAAATGTAATCCTATGTATTAAATATTAGGTACGATTTGTCTGATGTATCAGTTGAAAATCACAATTTCGAATTATATATAATTGATATGCCACTCCTACAAAAATAATTCTCTCTGACTTTGGGAATTAAATGTATGGACGAATAATTCAAAGTCTATCGCTTTGTCAAATTACACACCTATAGTTGGGTACGCATTCCGATTGTTCAAACCAGTATTTTCAAAATTCGACCCATACATGTCGCTGGTTCGGTCGGAGCACCTCAAAAACTGTTTTTTTTTTTTTTTTTTGTGTTCGAACCGGTTGAAATCGGTAAAAACCGACTATTAACTGAAAAACCGGAAAACCGATTCAACCGGTTCTTCGATTCTTTTTTTTTTTTTCAGAAAAAACTTATATTTTATTTTTGGATTTCAAAAAAAAAATATTTTAGTAATACGAAAGTTTATTTAATTTGCTATTTTGTTTTTAAAAAATATATAACTATAATTAATATTTTGAATATATGTATATAATTATTCAATTTCAAAACTTTGTATTTTGTAATATACCTATTTTAGGTTTTAAAATTGAAAACATATTATTTATTATATTATATTAATATTTATATATCATAACAGTGTTCTAATCTTACCGTCCGATTAAACCGATCCGATCGACCTGTTCGATCACCAAACAAATCCAGTTATATAAACATTGGTTCAAACAAAAAATAAGATATTCATTTTCCACGTATATAGGTTAGCACGATGCTAACAAACTATTCAAATTATAATAAGATTCAAAACTCATCACCTATTCAAGGTCAGATGCAGCGACAATAGGCAATAACAAAACTATGCATGGCTAGACAATAACTTTTACCTATCTTATATGCTATTTAATTTAAGACAAAAATTTGTGTGAGATTGTCTCACGGGTCGTATTTTGTGAGACTGATCTCTTATTTGGGTCATCCATAAAAATTATTAATTTTTATGCTAAGAGCATTACTTTTTATTATAAATATCGGTAAGGTTGACATGTCTCATAGATAATCAGAAGAGACATACTCTTAATTTAATACGAAGATATAGTAATTGTGACATAACATTAAGAAATTAGATTTTAATTGTTCTTTACAAACTTTTTGATACTCACGGAAAATTTATGGTCCGCTTCCAGCAAGTGTCACTAGTCCAGATGCAGGTTTTGCAATTACCCTGAGCCTGAAATCACGAATAAGACCGTTAGGAGGGGGCCAGGAGGGTGTCCAGGCGTAGCCCCTCCGACGCTCAAGTCAGTGACTGAGGATATATGGGGGGAGCAGCTAAGGGTGCTGCTGAAAACAATATCTTGAAATCATAATCATACGCTCAAACCTGATATTTATAGGAGACTACATGGGCTTGTTATGAGCCATTTACCTGCGGGCCTTAGATATGGGCCGGGAGTTTGGGCCGGATCTTGATGGGTTCATCCCTGGGGTATCACCAGTCTCCCCCTCCCGAGTCGAACTGAATCGTAGGTTCAAAGTTCGATTAGTTGTGCTGTCCTCGGGTCACCGGTTACGAGTTGTGTATTTTCTTCCAGCCGTTTGTCAGTCTCCAAAAATTTGGAAACAAATCAAATCGTAATCTTGCTTTCATTCTCACTTCACCCATACAGAATTTTTTCTTCAATTCACACACGCTCCACCATTGCAGCGCACCTTGCCTACACATATTCAATCGCCTCCAGGCATCCAGCGCCGCGCCGCCTGTGCGCTAGCCCCAACGTCGCCTGCACGCTCGCCCGGAGCGCCCACCTGCCCCTCTCCAGCGCGCCTTGCCCTCGCGCGCGCTCACCAACTTCTAGCCGTGCCGCCTGCCACACGCTCGCCGGGAGCTTCGAGCTCGCCTGGCGCCATGCTCGCCCATCGCCTCGTGCCACGCTCGCCCGAGCCCCGCAGCACGCCCCGTGCCACGCTCGCCCGAGCCCCGCAGCACGCCCCGACAGCACGCTCGCCCAGCCCCCCAGCACGCTCGCCCGGCCCCTCAGCACGCTCGCCCAGCCCCGTGCCACGCTCGCCCGAGCTCCGCAGAACGCCCCGACAGCACGCTCACCCAGCCCCTCAGCACGCTCGCCCAAGCCCCGCAGCCCGCTCGCCCGGCCCCTCAGCACGCTCGCCCAGCCCCGTGCCACGCTCGCCTGAGCTGCGCAGAACGCCCCGACAGCACGCTCGCCCAGCCCCTCAGCACGCTCGCCCAAGCCCCGCAGCCCGCTCGAGCGCCCCGACAGCCACGCTCGCCCAACGCCAGCCCAAGCACGCCCACTCGCCCCTCGACAGCCCAAGCTCGCCTCTCGCACACCCAACCCACACTCTTGCCTAGCACAGCGCCTCGCGATCTCCCTTTGTCCGCATCTCTTGGTTTCTGAAAAAATTATGGGGGCGTTGCCCCCACACCCCCACGACCTGACCGGGCAGGTCGATCCCCGCTGCGGCAAACATCTTTCGTTATCGACAAACCAAATAAATTTTTCTCCTCCCAAACTCTGCTCCTCTACTAGGCGATGCCTTAGTAGGAAAAATAAAATTTAATTTCTCTCAAACTCTGCTCCTCTGCTAGGCGATGCCCTTAGTAGGAAAATTTAATTCTCCTCCTCCACTCTGCTCCTCTGCTAGGCGACGCCATAGCAGGAAAATAACATTTTTCTCCTCCCAAACTCTACTCTTCTGCTAGACGATGCCTTAGCAGGAAAATAAAAATTCACCATCCCCACACTCTAACTCATCTGCTAGGTCGGGCCTTAGCAGGAAAATAAAAATTCACCACCCCCACCCTCTAACTCCTCTGCTAAGCCAGGCCTTAGCAGGAAAATAAAAATTCAACACCTCCACACTCTAATTCCTCTGCTAGGTCGGGCCTTAAGAGGAAAATAAAATCCACCACCCCCACCCTCTAACTCATCTACTAGGGGATGTCTTAGGAGGAAAATTAAAATTGACCACCCTCACCCTCTAACTCCTCTGCTATGCCGGGCCTTCTTAGCAGGAAAATAAAAATTCATCACCCCCACTCTCTAACTCCTCTGCTATGCCGGGCCTTAGCAGGAAAATAAAAATTCAACATTTCCACCCTCTAACTCCTCTGCTAGGTCGGGCCTTAGCAGGAGAATAAAAATTTTCTTCTACACGCTGCTCCTCTACTAGGCGATGCCTTAGTAGGAAAATAAAATTTTTCTTCTACACGCTGCTTCTCTAATAGGCGATGCCTTAGTTGGAAAATAAAATTTCTCTTCCACCCCAACTCTGCTCCTCTGCTAGGCGATGCCTTAGCAGGAAAATAAAATTTCTCTTCCACCCCAACTCTGCTCCTCTGCTAGGCGATGCCTGAGCAGGAAAATAAAATCTTTCTTCCACTCCAACTCTGCTCCTCTGCTAGGCGATGCCTTAGCAGGAAAATAAAATTTTTGCTCCTCCCCCCCTCTGCTCCTTTGCTAAACGATGCCTTAGCAGGAAAATAAAATTTTTCTCCTCCCCAACTCTGCTCCTCTGCTAGACGATGCCTTAGCAGGAAAATAAAATTTTTCTCCTCCCCAACTCTGCTAGGCGATGCCTTAGCAGGAAAATAAAATTTATTCATCCTCACAATACAACAACATCCATAAACTTAATATAAGAACTTGGCTTTATTAAATTTCAACTGATAACTTAAGACAAGTTCAGAAATGAAATACAGCAAAATTCAAGTCAAGATTAATATTCTCTAAGATGATAAGTGCTCCCGGGCCTCTTTAGAGCATTACCCTGCGCATTCTCCAACTTTCTTCTCTGCTCTTCTTGTATCTCCACAGGACAAAGTTACCCACTTAGAAGCTTCTGCGAATGACTCTACAACTGTAAGACTGAGCTCAAGCTTCCATGCGAATGCTCGCGACCTCTCTTTTCTTCTTCCTTCACGATTCTTTCATAACAACGACGTGCGACTTTTTGGTTCCCGCACAAGACTCTAACTCATTTTCTCACAAGAAACTTAAGCTTCTGATGATAAGTGGAAGCTACGACTCTAAAATCCTTAGGCTGGCTGCCCCAGGATTCCTTTATACGATGAGGAAGTATTCACTACGGTAAATGTTATCATCTTTGTCACCCGCCGAGAGTCACGTCCCAAAGATAGGGGAAGAGTAATCTGACCCAGCGACGGGATGACATGTCCTGCAAACCCATACAGCGAGGTGGAGACCGGCTCAAACTCAAATTCTTCCACCTTTATTTGATCCAACGTGCTCTTGAACAAGACGTTCACGGAGCTTCCATTATCAATAAATATCCTTGCCACATCATAATTGGCAATGGTGGCCGTCACTACCAAGGCATCGTTATGTGGAGTCACAACGCCTCGGAGGTCTTCCGGCCCAAAGCTGATGACGGGTTCTTGTGGTAAGTCTGCACCACTATATATCTCAAAGTTCTCCAATCTTCTCCCATGTGCTTTCCGAGCTCGCCCATAGCCTCCATCGGTAGCACCGCCCGAGATCATATGAATCATTCCTCTCGTAGGGTGATTATCCTCATTCGTTCCCCTCGTCGGTTCGACGGGCTCCTGAAGGACATCTTGACCTCGACCTTCTCCTCTCTGCTCCCCAACCCCCTGATTTATCCATGGAGGGCCTTGACCACGTCTAGGGGACGGGTGAGACCTCGCTCGACTCCCGGATGCGGATCCTTCTCGTCTGTCCCGCGAAGGAAATCTAGCACTGCACTCAACCCTTCGTGACTTCTCCCACCTCCTCGCGGGCTCCCTCACCTCCATCACCTCGTCACGACTCCTATCCAGGGGAACATGTGATGAGAATTGTCCTCTACTTCTAGTTCTGTCTTCCTCTCTTTCCCCCGCACCCCTCTTCTTTCCTCCTTTCTCCACTCCCTCAACTCTACTTCCTCCGTGCCGGTTCTCCATCTTTCTGTACCGTTGGGCATCTTTCAAGTTTACATATTTCTCAGCTCGAGCCAACAGTTCATCATAGCTTGACGGGGGCTTCTTGACCAGCGACTTGAAAAACTCCCCTCCCCTCAATCCTTGTGTGAAGGCACTTATCATGATGTCAGGAGTAGCCGCTGGTATTTCCAGCGCTGCACTGTTGAAACGCTGGACAAATTCTCGTAAAGTTTCATTCTCTTGCTGTTTCATCACGAACAGGCTCAAATAATTTTTCTGGTGCCTCTTGCTGCTAGCAAATCGGTGCAAGATGGCAGCTGAGAAGTCCTCAAAAGAACGTATAGAGTTGGGCTGCAAAGTGTTAAACCACTGCTGGGCTGACGTCACCAACGTGCCCAGAAAAACCCACACCTGACTCCATCTGAATATTGGTGCAACAGAGCCGCATTCTCAAATCTCCCCAAATGCTCTTCGGGGTCGGTATGTCCATCATATTCTCCAACATTCGGTTGTAGGAAACTCGGGGGAAGTCCTTCTTTCAGAATGACAAGCGAAAAAGGACTTCCTTTCTTGGGGGCCGGCGCTCTACTTCCCACCTGTTGTCTCAACATCCGTATTTCCTTCCACATCTCTCCAATCTCTGCATTCCCTTCGCTTGGGAGGGGCTGGGTCTCTTCAATTCTGCTCTGCTGGCCCTCAACATTTTCCTCTCGCTCCTGGCGAGTGGCCTGCTCTTCAATGAACACAGCTTCTTGGTTCCTCTTCATAGCCTCATCCACTGTCCGAGTGATAAATTGACCCAACTGCTCCAGGGTCAAGTTCCCCACATTTTCATTAGGAGGGGGTTGCTCGACCCTGGTCTCTTGACGAGGTTGTTTAGTTCTTGTCTCCTGATGGGGTTGTTCCTGCCTCGCCTCAGCATGAGACTGTTCGGGTCCCCTCTGAGGACGCGATGACGCTGAGTTAACTCTTCTACTCCCTCTCCTCCCTACCATCTCTACGTCTCAACTCAAATATTCCCACAGACGGCGCCAAGTGATACTCACGGAAAATTTAGGATCCGCTTCCAGCAAGTGTCACTAGTCCAGACGCAGGTTTTGTAATTACCCTGAGCCTGAAATCACGAATAAGACCGTTAGGAGGAGGCCAGGAGGGTGTCCAGGCGTAGCCCCTCCGACGCTCAAGTCAGTGACTGAGGATATATGGGGGGAGCAGCTAAGGGTGCTGCTGAAAACAATATCTTGGAATCATAATCATACGCTCAAACCTGATATTTATAGGAGAATACCTGGGCTTGTTACGAGCCATTCACCTGCGGGCCTTAGATATGGGCGGGGAGTTTGGGCCGGATCTTGATGGGTTCATCCCTGAGGTATCAGTTTTCATGGCTAGACTTTAACTTTTACCTATATCATACCCTATTTAACATAGAGATATAGTAATTTTGCCAGAATATCAAGAAAGTAGACTTCTAATTTTTTTTATTATTATTACAAAATGGAGTGGGTGGTTTTTGTATCACCTGGATTCAAGCTCCGACCTCTTCTATTTTTAACCAGAAAGATCGTGGCAGTAATTATATTTCTAATTTGGTTCCCTTTCAATCACATTTTCAATCAAGAACCTTCTTTTAAAATTTTTTTGACTTTCAATAACAGCTGCAATATAAAGCCAAATGATGCCCTCCACTTTGCGAGTATAATTTAGAAAATTAGTGCTCCACTGATCGTGACTCCTATGTTTTGAATAAGTGGAACCAAACTCGAAAGTGACCAGGATTAACATTAAAAAAAAAAAAACTTATCTATTAAGGGCTGCAAATCGAAAAATGGTGAGACAATTTTTTGTTCATATTAAGGTGTGGTGACCAATGATATTTTATGGGCCATTAGTTTTGAAGACGTTGATGGATTTGTTTGAATACAAATTGGTTCATTTTGATGGTAAACTGTTGTGGTCAATAACAAGAAACGCGTGGTTGGTGTGGTGATCAAATATTTTTTCTGATATTACAAATTTTTTTTTTTGAAACGAGTCATCTATGTTCATATTTACAATAAAATGTAATATTTTTTATGATCGACCCAAATAGAATATATGTATCACAAAATTGATTAGTGAAACTGTCTCATAAAATTGAACAATGAGTTTATCTCACGTAAGTTTTTGTGTTCTTCTTTATTTATTTTGAGCTGAAGAAAAATTTATTATAATTAGATTTGCAATTTGAGATCTATATTTCAATATATATATTTTTAGTACTTCAAAGATTGAAGTAAGGGCTTAAAAATGATTGGCCCGACTGCATAAATGACACAATTGAGTTCTTATGAAGGCTCATATGTTGGTTGTCGAGACAATGATTTGGGCTTTTGCTGGACGGATTCTCATACGGCCCTGGTTGAGGCAAAAGGAGACGTCCATTAACAATTGATGTATTTAGCGTCAACTTAATTTTGCGACCTTATTATATGTAAGAAGAAAACAGCCTTGTATTAGAAAGTGTACATTTATAATATATATATATATAAAAGAAATAATTTGTATGTGTAAATAGATTATGAAAATGAGATTTTCTTTTTTATGGAAAAAATGGATTGAGAAACTAAATTAGAAGCTGAGAAGAAAAGAATTTTTGGCCTCTCACTTCTATTACTTTTCAATTACTAGTTTTTGGGGTTTTTTTTTTTTTTTTAAAAAAATCGAATACCTCGTGATCTCATTAGAAAAGGGAAAAAAAATTGTATTCAAATTAGAGATGTGAAAATAGGCTAAATCCGCCCTACACCGTACAACCATATAAAATGGATGCGTTTTAACTAGCAAAAATGGTGGATTAGATCGTCTTTCCCGGCCTATTGGTCTAATGGTGGTTCCTGGAAACCCGGCCCCAACCCGCCACATTACCTACAAGCTCGGTAAGGTCCGCGAGCCCGGTAACATGTTTTAACATGTCTAAAGTGATATTTGGCTGTTTTTGGTGATGTTCTGAGTCGACTCTGTGGTTTTTATGATCTGTTGAGTACTTGATAAGTTCTAATTTCTGCTTAGTTCTGGCCAGTACGGTTATAGGTTGTTTGACTTTGATTTTTGTTTTAATGACTGTAATTGGAGTATATTTTGTTATAAACTGATGCTTGAGTTTTTCGGGATGTCCTACTTACGGAGAGGTCATGTCGAAATTTTTTCTAGGCTCTGAGGTCCATTTTAAAGTATTTTAAACATTTTTTCCACTGCTGCTTTAAATCAAATAATTATTGCTTGATAATAATTGTCATTAGAGTAAATGAGCCTAAGTGGCTTGGTTGGAAGAAATTTAAATGGCTTGATTTGGGGCCGCTTTACTTATAAAAAAATAATTTATTGACTTGGGTACTTTGATTCTCATAACAAAATATAAAAAAGAATAGAATCGATTCCATGCTAAAATATAATTACGAAAAATAAGTCTAAATCTTAGGCTTTAGACATATAATTCACATCATATAAATAATGAATTGCAGATGAGAATTGCAAGCCTCGCTGTCATACAAATTAGTTGATTAATTAGAGACAAAAATTTGATCTCCCATGTGAGGATGATTTCTTACCAAAAGACTCGTTAGCACATTATTTTTTTTTGGAAAAAAATAAAAAAGAATAATTAATTGTGGTCAATTAAGTTGTCTCATCGATTCCTGGTTGTTCCTCCGATTCGAGCTTGTCTCGGAGCTAGGGCACACGCACGTTACACATTCATTAAAATTAAAATCATTTATCTACTAAAAGAAAAAAAAAAGATAATTAACTAATTAAGCTTCTCCTTTCATTATATGGATATATTATTAGAAGGTGACTAGTCGAGCGCGTTTGATGATAACTCGTACTGTTTTGTATATAGTATGAGATGATCGAATGGTGTGAATGTGCAATCAAATTACTCTCTTATCAACCGTACCAAGCTTACATAACAATTATGTATCAAATTAATTATCGCGAAATAAAATTATAATACAGGCAAATCAAACGAAGGTTGCATTATATTTTTAATGTTCAACCCCCTTGTAATTAATTAAAGGGTGATTTGGTGACTAACATATTTGGTCACCCCTAAAAAAATGCGAATTCAATACAAACGAGGAGTAAAGGAGGACTTTAATTGTTTGATCCATGGAGTCGTGACTGAAGGGATATAAACAGAGAACTTACGGCCACTGGAATATTTATCCAAACAGAAAGGAGATCGAAATGTCCATAATTTCAGCGTATATACGATATGTGTATGGTTGGTGAGTGATTGAAGCTGCCAGATGACCTGATCTCCATAAAAAAAAAGTCCCAAATCTTCTTGAAACTCAAAGCTTAATTTTAATAATTGGCTCTAGATATATATATATGTGGATGACATGGTTTTTAAAGCTAAATCTCGATAAACGTTGTTATTTGATATTCCACTCATAAGTTTTTGTCCGATCAAAATATCAAAAATATATATAATTTTCATATTTCGAACCTTAATTAAAATTCGTATGCACTGAAGTATTTGGAACGATGTGTCACATGGGCTATGTCCTTGGTCAAGAAAAATTGCAGGGATCTTTTATAAGAACTGATCAAACATGCTGTCTTCTAACATGTTTTCGATATTGTATGTGCATGATCAAGATTGTATTTGAGAAGAGTATACGTAATGGTATTTTAAATCTGGATGGATCTTAGTAATAAACAAATACTTTTGCAATTTGGTGATGGTCCAAATCGAGCACATGAAGCATTAACATGATCACTTCGTCTTATTATTTAATCCTCTGGTTGATAAGTCCGATCCATCGTGTACTATAAAAATATTCGAACTTGTAATAGTTAAATTGTAGACCAAAAAGCTCAGCCCCTACACGCTCCAGATTAAGATTGCGATTTGATTTGTTTCCAAATCTTGGGAGACTGGAGAACGGCAGGAAAAATGCAAGGCCTCACCCTTGCGATCCCCGTAATTTTCGCAGCGGCAAACATCGTTCGTTAACGACAAACGAAATAAATTTTTCTATTACGGTACGTCCTCGTCGCCGATAAACCAAGGACAACACAACTAATCGAACTTTGAACCTACGATTCAGTTCGACTCGGGAGGGGGAGACTGGTGATACCCCATGGATGGGCCTAGCCCAGATGGAAGACATGGATGGGCTCACTACTTTTGGCTCATCCCTAGCCCAAATGGAAGATAAGCCCATCAAGGGCCCAGGTATCCTCCTATAAATATCAGGTTTGATTGTTCAGTTAAGCTATTCACTATATTGTTTTCAGCAGCGCCCTTAGCTGGTCCCCCGATATATCCTCAGTCTCTGACTTGAGCGTCGGAGGGGCTACGCCAGGACACCCTCCTGGCCCCCTCCTAACGGTCTTATTTGTGATTTCAGGTCCATGGTAATTTTGAAGCCCGTGTTTGGATTAATGACGCTTGCGTGGATCGGACCCTAAATTTCCCGTGAGCATCAAAATGGATCAAAGTTCAAAATATAAAAAGTTAATGGTCCTTCAAAATTATTTTTCAGACGATTAATAAAGTGATTGATTGGTAGTTTTACAGAAAATGAAACACATTTGAAAATATAGAATTGGTGAAATTGTGGAGAAAACAATCTGTCTTTAGGTTTATGTTTGGCATTTTGTTCTTGTTAACATGTTTGACAAAACAATGACTTGGATACAGACAACGCTGGCATAGTTGACACGAAGGACCACTATATTTAGTGGCTGAGCTTTAATTATTTCTTTTTATAATATAATTTGATGAATGGATCACATGGTTGTATTTGTTATTTCACAAAAACTACTGTTTCTCATTTCAATTTAGAATTTTACAAAATCGATTTTCTATATGATCGAAGTCATAAAAAATTATAACAAAAATATTATTTTTCACATCAGTTATATATCAAGTAAATCCATTTCACACATATAACTCTGTGATCGTCTCAAAAAAACCTAATTTTTGTCATTTAACATGAAAGATTTGAAACTTTATGTGATTATGATTGGTGGCGGTAGTTGTAAATAAATATAGGTGTCCCTCCTGACGGGTAAGCTTCTCAATTCAAATAAGGATGTCATATTTAATAACATAGTAATATAGATAATAAACACCGCCACCAACCATAATCACATGAAGTTTCAAATCTTTCGTGTTAAATGACAAAAAGTAGGTTTCTTTGAGAGGATCACAGAGTTATACGTGTGAAATGGATTGACTTGATATATAACTAGCGTTTCGCAAATTTGACTCTATAAGATTTACAGCTCCGCAAGGTTTCCATCCGATATATCATCTATTCTATTTTATTAAGGATGAGTATGTGATAGTAACCACCTAGGAAGGACACCAAATTTTTCTTCCAACTTTACCCTTATATGATAATAATATTACACTTTTGTTTATTTGTTTTTTTTAAATTTCAACACACACTTTTATTTTTATTTTTTTATTTCAACGATTCAAATATCGATTTAGTCCCTCCATAATTTGTCAAATTTCACTTTAGTCCATCGATGATGATAAAAAAAATTGTACACACACGTATCGCGTGTGCAGATTAACTAGTATTCAGAAAAACTGAGCTAAGAAAAGGAGGCATTTAAATCTTAGAATAATAATAAATGTAAAGTACATTTGGAACTTTTACAAAACATAAAAAAAATTAATAAAGATAATTAATGATAATATTTTTTGTTATTAAATATTATTAATATAAATTTTGAAAATAGTTTTATTGATTAATTAATTTTTAAATTTTTTATTTAATATTTTAAAAAATACATAAAAAATAAATTTGACAGGTCCACATATCCGACTCGAATTAGATCTGCTTGATTCAAGGGGCAGGGCTGATACAATGGTAAGCAGATCGAGTCTTGGATTTTGCCAAATCCGCATCCAACTTGACGGTTAATGAGATCCTACCTATGTGGGCACTACCCTCACTTCAATTCAACGGGTAAGATCTTACCACAGATACCATTTCAAAAAAAAAAAAGTGGGTCCTATATATAAATGGGTAAATCTTGGCCATCCATCCTATCATAGGGGCAATGCCCACATGGGTAGGATGAAATAAACACAACTTGACCATTGTCATTCCTAACTTTGGTTATTTTTCAGTCATAGTTGTGCTTCGAAGCCCAAAAATAAGCAGGCCCCAAATGGCCCATCAGCGGGATGGTTTTTATTTAAGGCCAGACCATATAAATGTCTTGATTATTCAAAGGGTATTTTTTGGGTTATGGGCTGTTAGGTCCCAGATAACTGGGTACCATGTAACCAAAACACAGCCCAGGAAGAAGGGTAAATTTGTAATTGAAGGACGCCACCAAATACCAATTACGAAATATATCGATTTGCTGACGTATGGTTTCTTAGCTACCGCTGGCCTCCGCCATAAATTCCTCTCCGGTCGCCGTTTGACCTAACAACTTTAAAGGAAAAATTCCGAAGTTATTAGTAATTCTTCAGAAACTATTTGGAATCTCATATCAATCGAGTCGCGTTTGGTTTGTTTTTAACTAGTTGGGGGGAGAGAGAGTATCTGGAATTATTCTGACCGGAGATGGCGGTGTTGTTGGAGGACATAGTGAAGTCTGTGGAGGAGTTATTGAAGCTGATCAGTAAGAAGAGCCAGGAACAGTCCTACGTAGACCCCAATCTCGACCCTGTTCTCCTTGTGCCCGGTATAGCCGGTTCGATTCTCAACTCCGTGAATGAAAAGACCGGCAAAAAAGAGAGGATCTGGGTCCGGATTCTGGCGGCCGATCACGAATTCCGGGAGAAGCTTTGGTCTAAATTTGATCCTGCCACAGGTCCACTTTTTTAATAACGTGCTCATGTTGCAGCAGCGCTCTAATATTTATTGCGTTCAATGCAATGTATCTGCTTGATTGTTGTCTTTTTATTATCTAGTTTTTTTTCCCTATTCTTTGCTTGTTTTAATCTTAACAGTTTTACGTTCAACTGGCCGTGATTGCTTGGTTTTTGTTGGTATTCTTGCTATGGCTAGATAAATCATTTCTATGGTCGGAACTTTTGACCCTCGTGTTTTTATTTCACCCAGTTTATTAAAGTTTTAAGAACATTGACTATCTGTGATGTCGATAAAAATAGTGACACTTCTCTGAAGGTCGGGATCAACTAGGGAGGTCAGTTCTGACTTAAGAATAGCCTGAAATCCGGCATATCCCCTCAGAACCTGGTATTTAGTAAACTTGGTATTTGTCGGAGAAGAGCTACATGTCAGGAGAGTTCTTTCTAATTAGAATTCCCTCTTGTAGGAATCTAGATATTCAGAGTCTTCCATAAGATTGAATCATATATTTGTTATATTCCTTCCTTAGATAGGAGGCTTGGGCGCCATGCTATTGGGCTCCCTGACAGAAGAGTTCGGTTGATGTGAACTGTGAAGGAGCTTTTCTTGGACCGATCCGAGAGCTCAGCTCAGAAGGTCGGCCATTGATAAGAAATTTCTAGGGTGCGACCCTGTCGTTAGATTTAGGTCGGCTGGCAGGTCAGCCCGATGACCCCTAATGGGCCTTAAAATAGATATTTGGGAGGTTGGCCGAACATCCTTGGGATGAACTCACGGTTGACCACCCGGTCTAGGCCTGATTGTTGATGTACCGACCTTTCTGGGTTCTTGGATCTAGACAATTGGGAGTGGGCCAAGCTCTCTGGATTGATCTTATTTTATGGGGTGTCAACTTGGATATACAGTTGTGAGCCAAAGGTTAAAAAACAAGATGTTAATTCAAACTTACTTGTGCACGTAGTAAACTGTCTCTGTATCTAATTGAGTGTATTTAATCTCTTCTTACTGTAATGAAAAATTCCCAAATGTACGGAACTCAATTTTTCTGAGACCCAATGGTTTAAAATTCCTGAAACAACATTATGGACGTGGTATTCAAGTTCGTTGGCCCATTTAATTTGAGCCCAAACAGTTGTATGCTAAATTTCTTCAAAGAGATGAGATTTATCCAAAAAGGTAACTGAGATTGGAAGTTAATTAACAATAAATCAGCCATTGGTTATGCTATTCACTACTGTAATTTGCTGTTTGCTAACTCAGATTAATTCTTGGCTGCCATGTAATCTGTTAACCTTGTGTGGGGCGTTTGATGGAATTTTCGAAAACATATTTTCCGGTCTGCATATATGATATACTTTTTTCGCAGCTTAATAAAGATGTGTTCTTTATTTACTACTTGGTCTTGGACTATTTTTGATTGCTAAGATAATACTTGATACAGGTAGAGCTATGACATTGGATCCTGACACCCATATCAAGGTTCCTGAAGACAGATATGGGCTGTATGCGATTGACACATTAGATCCCGATATGGTGAGTCCTGCCTTGACTTTGTTCATATGTAGATTCATATTTACATAAATTCTCCTATTTGAATATTGTACCAAGTTTCTGCAATTATCCAGTGAGTCCTGCCTTGACTTTGGTCATCCGGTAGATTCATATATACATAGATTCTCCTACTTAAGTATTGTACTAAATTTCTGCAGTCATTTGTTTTTCTCATACACGCTGATTGCATTTTCTATTTTGGTCCTGCATTCATTTTGCAGGTTATTGGTGGTGATTGTGTATATTATTTTCATGACATGATTGTTGAAATGCTCAAATGGGGCTACCAAGAGGGAACAACACTTTTTGGCTTTGGATATGATTTCCGCCAGAGCAATTGGTAACTACCTGATTTTTTGGATAAAGTTTTTGGACTAACAGTGAATTTCTTGTAATGTCGTGAAAATGTAGAATTTTTATCCATCTTACAGTCATTGTAGACTCAATGTTACAAAGTAAACTCCTTGGTTTCTCAGTAATTAAGATCCTTATAGCCATAGACATGCAATTCACTAGAGTTAACTGCTGCTCTGATTTTCTATTTTTTATGCAACTTTTGCTCAAACGTGTCACTGAAATGGTCAATTTACTAGGAAAATAAGTTAAAGATAAGTCTGGGACTCTGAATTTGGGATATACCTCATATACGAATTGGCTGATCGACCTATTTAGTGGTTGGTTGTGAATGGGTGGGCGATGTTTCTTTCACTACGGATTTAAGAACCTACCAGGTATGTTCCCCATTTTTTGTGGAGACATTATTTTTTTACTTCATTTCTCAGGAAAACCATGTAAATTTCATCTGAATTCCCCATCAGATATGCTCATTCTTTTACGGAACGATGAATTCTACCTCTTTGTAAATATGCTGAACATCTTCAATCATTTTGATACTTTGGCATAACTTTCTACATTCTGTTTCCGTTGTTCCAGGTTTCATGGAACTCTGGAGCGACTGGCAGCTAAACTCGAGTCTGTTTATACTGCATCTGGTGGAAGAAAAATAAACATAATAACTCATTCAATGGGTGGTCTTTTGATAAAATGTTTTATGAGCCTGTATGTTGATGTAATACCCCCACTCTTCTTGATCTGTTATAACGTTCTTCCATTTTGTTTACCGTTTTTTCCCCTCAAAAAGTTATCTCCTGTATTTGTTCTTTTGTTCTGTTATTTTCTTTGCGACGCTATCTCTGACTAAGATGTCTTCATTGTAGATCTTTGAGAAGTATGTGAAAAATTGGATCGCAATAGCTGCACCATTTCGAGGTATGTTTTCCCTTTAACCATGGCTTTGGGGCGTCACTGGGATAATGTTGTTTTCCGCGGTTTTGACTTGTATGCTAAGTACCTTTGTTGTGGGAGGGGATAGTTTTTAACTTTCAACAAGTTCGGAAATGCTCGACTATTTGTTTCCTTGCCATGTCAAATCCTACATATAACAAAAGAGGATTGTGTGTCCTTATAGTTTGTGTTTTTTTCTGATTTGGAATCTTTGAAAGTTCCGCATCTATGTGTCTTTTGTGTGGCAAAGGTGATGACAGCCATTGAATTTCTATATCGTTTTAAAGAGATCATAGTGTGTGTTGTCTAACTTTTCTACCGGTTTGGTCTACATAAGAACTTCTTGAAGCAATAATACATATTCATTTTAAATACTGAGCTTGATATTGGACCTCCCCATTAAAGTTTTCTGATAAAATGCCCTTTTTATATATTTTAACAGGTGCACCTGGATATATAGGCTCCGCATTATTGAATGGAACTTCATTTGTTCAAGGATGGGAACAGAATTTTTTTATTTCAAAATGGAGTATGCAGCAACTGGTATACTCTTCAGTTCTAACTCCATGAATTTCTGTTTGTTGAGTTTCCCCTCATCTTACTTTCAAGTTTCAACCCCTCCTGTGAGTCTGTCCATTTACATCGAGTAACAATTAGAAACCTCCTTGCCATGTCTAATACCTTTAAAATTAGAGGTGAAACAAATAATTTCAGTATGTTTAAGTCAGTCCCACTACTTGAAATACTGACGTGACTTTATTTTTACTCTGGAGTTTTTTTTGCCTCTGTGAATGAAAGGACTGCCTGAATTTGTTGTCATAATTATTAAGGTTTTTCTTCTTCTTTCCTCCTCTTCAGGTGATTAACTACTGTTGCTTTGTTTCAGCTGCTTGAATGCCCATCAATATATGAATTGATGGCCTGTTTAGATTTTAAATGGGAACACGTTCCACTTCTTCAAATATGGGGACAAAAATGTGATGGTGATGGAAATTCTACCGTGAAGCTGGAGTCTTTTCCTCCGGTAGAAGCTGCATCTGTTTTTATGGAAGCACTTTCTATCAACAAGGTGAGCTACAAATGTTATTTGATATATGCAAGGGACTGGAGGCATAGTGAATGTGTCTTCAGTCATAGGTAATGAATTCCTCTGTGTGATATATATCATGCAATCAATATTTGATCAATGACTTATGGAATTAATATAGAGCTTCAATTGATTGATAGTGTGTGTGTGATTACTTTTACCATTATTGATTACGTTTATCTAACTGCTACTTTGGCATTTTATATTCAGAGACTGCAGTATTTTTAATGTACTTTGAATATTAACGTGCAATGCACATGGGTGATTAATAATAAAAAACATAATCACAATATTTAAATAATATTTAAAATCGTTTGAATAAAATTTTGTTTATGAGCATTTATGAATCTAAATATATCAAAACACAATAGATAAAATACATCATGACTATAAATCATATATATTCACTTATTCATATGACATTTTTCAATATTATAATGATAGTTCTATCATATCGACAATATATTTTTCATTCAAATGTAATTCACAATGAAAAATAATAAAAATAAAAATAATATAATAGTGAATATTATCAAAACCAAAACCACAATGTACTTAAATGGAGTACACTTAGATACTCGATTGTCAAATGAAAATCCCTTAATTAACTAAATTATGATAATAATGTTAAAATAAAATCACTAGTCTTGTTATTAAGTTAAATATCAATTGTGATTTTGTTAACTTTTAACCCCTTGTAGATTTTGTTTAACTTTATTTGTTTGTTTGTTTTTAGAATACATATTATATATAGTTAATTTTATATTAGAATGAATCATTTGTAAACTAATATTGATTATTAATAATTTCATGTGAAATAAAATTTTAAAATAATATCACTCAAATATATGTGTAGTAAAACACATATATAAATAAAATAACACAAAAAATTTTATGAGATGATCTCACGAGTCAATTTTGTGAGATAAATATCTATTTGGGCCACTCATGAAAAGTTATTATTTTTTATGACGAAAGTATTACTTATTATTGTAAATATGACAAAGTTGATCCGTCGCACGGATAATTTTTAAAAAATACGTAATACTCAGTTAAAAATATCATATGTAAAAATTTTAATATCCAATAAATGCTAATAAATTATCACTATAATTCATATTTATTATAAGGATTATCTTGATTTAAAAATTATAAGGATTATTTCATAAATTTAATTCAAAAATATAAAGTAATTTAAGTATTACTTATTATTGTAAATATGACAAAGTTGATCCGTCGCACGGATAATTTTTTTGAGACAGTCTCACAAGAGACCTACTGATAAAATAATATGTAATACTCGGTTAAAAATATCATATGTAAAATTAATATCCAATAAATGCTAATAAATTATTTATAATCTTGATTTAAAAATTATAAGGATTATTTTATAAATTTAATTAAAAAATATAAAGTAGTATTCATTATTTTTAATTTTTCATTAATTTTTTTTTCTATGAATAAAGTTGAAATAAATTAAACTAATCAAATTAAATTACAATAAAATATTAGAAAAATTTGCAAAAATGCATATAGAATCCACACTCTCACTATCTATTTTTATTGGAAAAGTACCATAAAAAATGACATTCACACGTATAGAAAAACGTAAGCTTGATATATATATTGAGATAATAATTAAATATCACAATGTAAGATATTAAAAATAAAAGAAAGTATCATATTAAAGTCTTTTGTAATATTTGTCGTTAATTCAACCAAATAATGAAATAATGTTATTCTCATTTTCAACCTCAATCCCAATATATTTTTATCGAATAATTTATAACAATATTTGAAATTTTCATCTATTGGCTAAATTAATTTATTTGAGGAGAATTTCAAATTTTCTTTATTAATTTAGTTAAATTAACATAATATTAATCTGAGTTATACTCGATCACAAATCAAATGATCTCATCCGAAAGAAAATCAATATACTATCACACCCACACTTTACACCAACTATTTCATCATGACAAATTTCGAGTGGAGGTGGTAATAACAATCATTTACTCACATATACGCTTCGTTGAATTTCAATAATAATAATAATAATAATAATAATAATATATTTATTAGTAACTATTTATTAGAAACTATATATATTAAGAACTACTCATAAAAATTTCTATACAAAAATTCTTCATAAAATAGATATTTACCTTTTGTGAAATAGTCTGGTAAGTTTTAGCGTATTCAATTTTTATATTTAAATAGAGTTACGAAACCAACTATATAGGCGCTGAAATAAAATAAAATCTTAAAAAACTTAATGTACCAAACAAGGTAATGTAATAAAACTAAAATAAATATAGACTAACATATAATTCAGATAAGAACATTATATAGATTAACAGAAGCACAAAAACCGTTTAAGAAAAAGAAATAGATTCAAAACACTTATCGATGATAAATTAAACTAATTAAATCAAGAAAACCAACGTAGAGTCAAATAATTAAGTAAAAAAACTCATAAAAAGATGAAAATAGATACTTACTAAAATAAAATGAAACCCTAAAAGATCCAATGCATTAAAAAAATTAATGTAATAATAAAATAAATATAGACTAATATATAGTTTGCATGAGGGGAGTTCAAAATAACCAACGAATAAATCCTTAGAGATCGAGATGTAATCTTCAAATTTTGTGACGAGTGTCAAATATATTTTACTAATTAATTAACCAAACTCTGAAAAAACAAGAAGAAGCCGTGTAGAACGGGAAAAGTAGAATCAATGTATTCAATGAATATTACTGCTCATATATATATAATTCGGAAGAAGAGAGCACAAAATGACTATCAAAATAAATCTTTCGAGACTAATATACTCTCATAATTTTGTGAAAATGATAAGTATATTATATAGATTAACCGAACCGTAAAAAAAATTAAGAAAAAGAAATGGAAACAAAACACAAGCCATCGAATAAATTAAATTAATTAAATCAAAAAAACAAACATAACATCAAATAATTAAGTAAAAAATAAAAATAAATAATCACTAAAATAAAATGAAACCCTAAAAAATCCAACGTATTAAACAAATTAATGTAATAAAACTAAAATAAATACAAACTAATATATAGTTTAGATGAAGGGAGTTCAAAATAACCATAAAAATAAATAATCTTCAAAATTTTGTGAAAAGTGACAAATATATTTTACTAATTTACAATTAGAAGTGATATATTTATATGTAAGTAGATTAATTAACCGAACTCTGGGGAAAAAAAACAAGAGGAAGTCGTATAAAACCGCAAGAGGGGAAGTAGGAATAAATTCAATGTATTCAATGAATATTTTTTCTCATATATTAATAATTAGTCATTAGTTATTTAAGATAAAACAAAAGATTTAAAGTAACCCAATAAAAAACAACTTGCTAACCTAAATAAATAAATAGAATTGGAAGTGCTATATTTATATGTAAGTAAACTATTTAACCGAACTCTGGGAAAAAAACAAGAAGAAGCTATGTAGAACTGCAAGAGGGGAAGTAGGTGTAAGTAGATTAATTAACTGAACTTTGGGAAAAAAAAACAAGAAGCAGCCATGTAGAACCGCAAGAGGGGAAGTAGGAATAAATTCAAAGTATTCAATGAATATTAATCCACATATATTAATAATTAGTCATTAGTTATTTAAAATAAAACAATGAAATTACAAGTTAATCCATATAAAAAATAATTTGCTAAGCTAAATAAATAAATAGAGAAGGACAAAAACGTGGAAATTCATAATTGAAAGTGGTATATTTATATGCGAGTAGATTTGGTTTTCCATAATGGACTATTTTTCCGTGCAGATAAATTTCGAAGGTGCAGATATTTCTTTAACTTTTAACGTTGAGATTCTAAAATGGGCTAATAAGACGCGTGAACTTTGAGTTGTGCTGAGGTTCCTGGTCACATTAAGTTCTATAATATTTATGGCACAAATCATGAGACACCTCATAGTGTTTGGTACTTGAAACTTTCATTTTAATGCTTAATTTTTTTATGTCTTGAACATGATAGGATGTAATATTTTACCTTATGCTCACATATTTCATTATGTTGCAGTTATGGAAGTGAAGATGCCCCTGTCTCTGATCTGCGGCAATTACCAACTCTCCAGGTAAAACTCTCACAAGTTTTGTGACATACCAGGCACGAAGAGTTGGATATCTTTTATTTTATTTTTCAGTCTTCAATATCCTTGATTTAAACCCGCAATATCTATGCATGTGATGAATGGTGTGGAACACCCTTGTGAAGATATTGATTCTTAGAGATTCAGATACTCAAACATTTATGAAAAACCTGCAGGCAGAGTATATTAATGTTGATGGTGATGGAACTGTTCCAGTTGAATCAGCGAAGGTAAAAGTTTTTGCATGCAAGATTTGATTTTGAAACTACTGCATAATGGTGTAATTTGTAATGAATGATATTGAGCTAAGAACTGCTGTGAAACTGCATGCAGAATTTGCTCATCCATAGAGTTCAAAATTTTAACGATCCTTATACAGGAATTAATGCTTGTTATTTCCTCCTGTAGGCTGTAGAGATTTATTTTGACCTTTTCACGTGGTGGTTTATTCATTCATTGATTGTGCTCGACATTAACTGTTTGTCAATGTCGCTATAACTTCTTGTTGCCCGTGCTCCCTTTCTTACAGGCAGACGGTCTTCGGGCTGAAGCAAGAATTGGAGTCCATGGAGACCACCGAGGAATTATTTGTGACCGTCATGTGTTCAGAATTCTCAAACATTGGTTGAAAGCTGATCACGATCCCTTCTACAATCCAATTAATGATTATGTAATTCTACCTTCTGCTTTGGACATGGAATTCCACAAAATAAAAGGGTTGCAAGTTACTTCTCTCAAAGAGGAATGGGAAATTATCGGTGACAACCAAATCTTAAAGAAGAGTCGGGGGAGAGAAAGCCGTTGGTGGGTTCAGTCTGCGTCTCGCGTATGCAAGTTGATGAATCTTTGCAGGAAGAGGCTTGTGCCACCATTATAGTTCAAAACCAACAGGGTGGTAAAAAGCACGTAGAGCTCAAAGCTGTTTCCATCTCCACGGATGCGTGAAAACCTCATGCAAATCGATGCTCCTGTAATTATGTTTATGCAATTCATGTGCCGATTGTTTCTGTATATAAAAATACGTCGTATGCCATCATAACATGGTGTACAAGAATGGTATATAATGTAAATACGAAAGAGTAATAATGATCCGGCTTTCATTTACTGCTTACTTGACATTTCTGCACAGCCTTTATAATAACTATTAAAGAAAAACATTGTGCGTTCTGGTCTAGTCGCTGTAACGTTTTTAGGTCGTTCATCGTTGCGAATTATTTACTACTAAGTAATTATGATCATTTATCAATTTAAAATTTAAGATTAAGATACTTATTTATTCATAATTAAGTTTAGCCATTTATCTATTTTGGCACCAAAATAAGCGATCTAACTCCTGGTTTAATTAAAAATAATAATTCGATCTCAAGAATCAATATAAAGGACCAAATTGAATAACAAATGAATAACACACTCAAAATTCATTATTCTTATTCATACAAATGCATCCTTTTTAGATTGGCTTGGTGTTATAGTTAATACAAACATATGACCAACAAACTACCCATAACCACTGGTCTCGTCTTACACATCACTGAATCAAACTTGGTACGATACAAACTTGAAACAAAATATGAGTAAAAAAGAATAACATTAATTCCAACAATAGGCATGGTTCCAACTGCCCACCAAATGCCATGAAATAAAGACATCAGATGGAATGAAGCGTTTTTAACTTGAAATTCTAGTGCCCACCCACAGAAGTTGATTGCTTCCTTCTCTTTGGTTCTGGTTCATCTAACTTCAAAGAAACAGAAATTTTACCTTCGGACGTGTTTTTCAGCACAGAAAGGTTCCCCAGTCCAACCAGGTTTTCTCTTCCAAGATTTGGATATGCCAAAGATTCACATGAAAAGCTCGGCATGAACTGGTGCTCTATACTCGGAGGAGCTACATCACAACCACCCTTGATACGAAACTCATCATGGCTGCATGGTGGCAGTAACTCCAGACCAGAACAGATATCAGCAGAGGCTCTTTGCACAATACTTGAAACAAAGTTCTCTTCTGATTTATCTTTTGAGGTAGTAGTGGTGTTCCACTCGAGTGGTGCAGATTCTCTGAGAGAGGAATGAAATCCTGTTGCAGATGCATTTCTCCGCTCCCGTAATGCAGCTATTTAAGAAGGAAAAAAAGGAGCAAAAGGGCAAAGAAGCACAGTAAAGATATTAGAAACAGAATGAAACGTGATTTTGATGAGAGAATTAAATTTTATTTCAATTTAATACACGAACCTTGAAGCCCTTCTGGACTTGTGATGATATCAAGTTCAAGAAGATCAAGAAGACGTCCTAAATCAACTCCACTGGTCCAATTCTCTGGAGGTTGGCCGGCCTTCAATTTCAGTCGGCCTCGATTGGCTGTCCCACCCCAAATGATTCCTACAGGCCGGTGTTTTTCACCGTTCTGACCTGTCAATAAGACGAGGCTTCCACTGTCGCCTTCAAGGTCAAAAGACCGTTGATTCTCGCCTACAATGAGAAAATCTGTGAAGAAACACATTCCTTTTTCATCATTGTATTCTAAAGCATAAGCCACTATAGTCCCAGTAGTCAAGCCAGAGCTTCTTCCAACTTTCACCACCGGCCTCCCAACTACACTATCTATAGGAGACTGCAAATCTATTATGTGGACATCAGCAATTTCACCTGCACCTTTAACTAGTGTCGTAACGTTTGACATGTTAAAATCCTCCGCAAAAGGAATGAAAGCCCCATCTGCTCGAACAAATGTTTCTGCATGGTCACAAGGTTGTGTTCAGGATGGATCAGAATATGATTAGGGATCCACAACCATGATTATTTAAATAGTGATCCATTCAGAGGATGACATTCAGAAGAATGGTATAAAAAACAAGAAACTAGTTCCATGCTTTGTTATATTATTGCGGGTATAGAAAATGAAAATTTACAATCAGCGGCTGGAATGAGTATACCTGGATTTGTTCCAGCAAAAGTGCCGTACCAGATATCATCAGCTACGAATGATGTAGCCCTTTCCACTGCACCTAAATACACCCCTGGCCCAAGACTTGGTGGCAATGGATGAAACATTTTCTGGCTTGGGTAATCAAGATCAACAGCCACGTGCCGATTAGTGAGAAAACCAACCTCCCTATTTCCTGTCCGGCTTTTGACTATAGCACCTAATGTCCCATAAGTTTCTTGGCTTGCGACCTAAAAATGCACACGGAATTAGATTATTAAGAACTAGGAATAAGATCGAGGAAACAAACCAAGAGTTCTAAAGAGGAAGAGGACTCTGAACCCAACTTGATACAAAATGTTTAGAACTTCACCTATGTAATGACATTCTACCAAAAAAGTACCATATTAGAACCCAGCAGTATAAGCGTAATTTGATAAGAAATCAGAGGGAAAAAAATGATAAGATAGTAAAAATTTTATTGCCTGGGAACCAGATCCAATCCATGGATCACTTCCACCGAAGCCATCAACAAGTTCTGTGCACAGTTGTTCCTTTGGAGGGGCTGCTGGTGTTCCATAATAAGAGAATTCAACAACATCAACATCACACCAAACACCTCCAGGTCCCTGAAAATTCAATTCATTGGATACAATTTTTACAGGAAAAAAACAGGATATGTTTTCAAACAAGGTTCCAAACACCAAAAGCAGTTAGTGCAAAACCTCAAGAGCAGCAGGTAGACAGTGGGCAGAGCTGAGCCACTGCCTGTGAACTTTTCTGGCAACAAATACAAGTATAGCTGGTATATCAGTCAGCGCACCCCTTCTAATCCGAAAACCAATTGCTGTTCCAAGACTAAAGCACCGTAAAAGTTTGCTATGAAATGCCCTGATTGTCATCAGTTCAAGCAAGGTGCTAGCCCGCAAGCCAGTGGGCCATCGACCATGAGTTTCAGGTAGAACTCCCTTTTGAAGATTCCCAAAGTAGAGCAATCTAACTTCAGCAGCATCGGTTAAGCTGTTGGGAGCTGGCCATGAAAAGTAAGCAGCATTGTTCTCAGATGGCTGACAACCTGTTGCAAAGCCTTGCGACGCAGTTGCACTTGCTTCAGGAAGATTCAGATTGTCGCAGTAATTCCTTTCCAAATCGAAAGCTGATTCCTCAGATTTAGCAGAACCAGAATGATGAACTCTCAAAACCATTCCAGCCTGATCCATGCCTCAGCTTTCCTATCGGCAACATACGGAAATTTCAATCAGAAAAAAATGCCAGAAATTATAGAAGTCAACCATAAATGAGGAAAAAACAACAGGAATACGAGATGATCCGAATTTCAAAACAAGAATTTAGAAATAGCAAAACCCTTTAGCCAAGCCTAGATCTTGATATTCATGAAGAAGTAGTGAGACAATCAAATGAGTTTCCCACTGCCTCCAAGAGGGAACTACACAAAGCTGTCGCTTCAAGAAATCAAATAGAAACTCCTGCAAGGTAACTAAAGATCAGTAAAGAAGGTAAAAGGTTCAGAAGATTCAATGTACAAGTCACCCATAGAAAATTTTCCATTTCTTCCAATTTAAAGAACTCATTTGTATGAGTGAAATACCAACTGGAAGCTAATACGCAAAGGGTATGTTGTTTATGATAACATGAACCAACTGTTACTTCACCAACCACATAATTCCAAGGGATGTAAAAATAACAGCAAAGATTGAAACATTTCAAGACACTACGAACAAAAAAGGGTAACTTTTCCATTGAAAAGCCGTAGAATAAGAACCTAGTTTAAAACACCAGGAGAAAATATTTTATAGAATGACGATTTGAGCGCTTAAAGAAACACCATTAAACTCCTGAAAGGCACACCCATCTCTTGAGTTAATCAATACTCGGTCTGAGATTGACAAATAAAAAAGACTGTATCGATACTGAAAGTAGATCGATGCTAACCTGTCAGCAACTCTCAACATAGATTTTCTTCACAAGCACAACCTGCCAAGAACAATCAATTTATTAAGAATGAATGAGTTCTCAATAAAAAGTTAATACGAACATCCTTCTAGGCAATCATGAAGAAGCTAATATGTACGCCAGATAGTTCGTTTTCAATCTTCCTCTGTGAAAGAGAGAGCAGCGAAATACTGCTTCCCTATTTGTAAAAGGAGGCCGATATTAGAAAATTTTAATACGGTATTTTAGTAAACTATTATCAGTAACTAACATATTGATATTGGTAGCCTACGACTTTCAATCATTTGAGTCCACTAACAGACAGTGCCAAAGATCAATCAGATTCCATGGCAATCGACGAAATTAATAATTCAAGAAAGAGACTCACAATATGATAAAAACACATAGCTGTTAATTTTCCTAGTATCATACAAAATTTTCCCTTGCTCCCACTGCTCTTTTTAGCAGCCCCTACCTCTAAAACATTATTTTATACAGTTCTTTCCCCACAATTATCATTTGACAGAGAGATCAAATGATGTGCGCACGCTTCTTTCTTTCTGTTAAAGAAGTCAATATGATAGTACCTCCATTGGTGAGTAAAGGGGCGTCGCAAAAAAAGATACTAACCTTTTTTCTTGGACTCCATTGCTATAGTTATTGGTATCTGGGGGATTAGGGACCCATGGGAATTTTCTCCCGATCGAAAAGCCGCACTTTTGCCCAATAAAGAATTCATTTTCACCTAGCTTTTTACACAACACCCCGCCTTTTCAAACATTTATTTATTTGATCTGTGCACGAAAATGGTATCTGGGCAAAGAGATTTGATCCTTAAGAGATAGTGTGATTGGGATAGCAACAGACGATGATGCGAGAGATATTTGACTGTAAAAGAACGGAAATAAAGCGCTTGTAACCTGTAAGTTCACATATTTTCAATGCATGATCCGAGTGTATTCTAAATGATTGTGGTCTTCGTAGCAATAATTTTTCTTGAGGCCATTTCTCAAGGGGAAAAAAAAAGCACAAAAAACTGTTCTTGTTTTCGCGTGTGAGGGGAGACAGTGGGGCGCTGCTGTCACTGTCTTTTCATTTCATTATCTTCTCAGACTTTTGTCACAATGATACAAATTATGCATCGCATTTTGTCAATTTATCAAATCATCATTGGTGTGGAAATTTGAATTTTTTTTATTTGCATGGAAATATTAAAAAAAAAAATCAAAGATCCATATGTATTAATTTTCTTTAAATTATAAAAATTTAAATATTGTCAAATGAGTCAATGAGTGTCGTTTTGCCTTTTTCTGTGCTTCCTTGATTTTTTTTATAAAAAAATTACCTATTAAATTTTAAATAATTTTTCTAAATTATCATTAGACAAAAATTTGTGTGAGACAGTTTCACAGTTCGTATTTTGTGAGACGAATATCTTGTTTGGGTCATCCATGAAAAGTATCATTTTTTATGCTAAGAGTATTACTTTTTATTGTGAATATCGGTATGATTGATTCATCTCACAGATAAAAATTCGTGAGACCGTATCAGAAGAGACTTACTCTATCATTATTATTATTTATCATCATCTACTGCTTTTATTAGAATTAATAAAATAAATAATAGTGATTCAGATTAACTAATTTACAACACATTTCATGTGTGCCATACGTTGTTGATTCAGATAAACTAATAAATAATATACATATTTGTGTATGAAAATTGGTTTTCTGTATGATGTTGATGGTTATAAATTTTACAATTTATTTGTTGTGACATTTTAGAAATAAAAATATATATTTTATAATTCTAAATTTAGTTATTATATATATTTCTCAATTAATATACAATAGACCAAGACTTTCTCCAACCTTACGTATGAACGATTGAAAATGCCTCTTTGATATTATTATTATTCATTATCATCTGAGATCGAATTCAGAGGTCTTTTTCGAAATATTTATTGATACTCCCCTAAAGATCAGGGGCATGGACGACCTTGCGGTATTATATGGACAACCCAAAATCAGAACTAATGCACCGGGTACTCGCTTCATCACCTGTGCATTTATTTTTTTCTCGGAAAATCAAGAGCCCGGACCCTCATACAAAACTCCCGAGCACCTTGCTACCCGGGCTACCTCGAAAAACGCATCACACTCGAGTGTATTAATATGGTCAATCTTATTTGTCAGAACATCATGTCTTTGGTGTGTCATATAAGTCATCAGAAAATATGGGCAGCCAACTTGCCATATTTAATATTTAGTAGATAGGCACTAAAAACAAGGTATCTACCACGTCAGAAAATAGTGGCCACGCCGGGACACCCCTCCGGCGCCCATTCACGAGCTCCTTTCATTATTTGCAGGTCAGGATCGAAGCCATGTATTTTGCTCATTTTCCTGAACAACATTATTGATTCGATCCGTGGAGCACCCGACCCTACTCATTAATTTCATGAAGATCGCAGCATTTATGTCTCATAATATACGTGTTCTCGCGTAAGTCACATCGTCTACACCATTAACCCTGATTGATTTGGGACTATGGTACGTATATACATATTATCACCGTAAAAGTCGTCGGATCTGGTATCGGGCACTAGCCTAACGCCAGCCACAAATTTTAAAATCGGTTTCTAAAATTTGGAGGTTGGTTGGATGGATGGATGGATGGCAGAGAAAATGTCAGGAGTGGACTGCATTAGTGGGGGATGTACGGATTGGGCTGTGGAGATAAGATTAGGTGGGCCCAAAATCTCCTACAATTGATCAATTTTTGGGCCATTAGGCCCACTATTATTCAAGAGAAGACTACGGACAACAATTTAGCCAATCATTTCAGGTGTCGTTGGTTACAAATAACATTATTATTTAATTATATCGATTATTATTTAAATATAATATATTTAAATAATAATCGATATAATTAAATAATAATGTTATTTGTAGTTTTTCGGTTATCCTAAAATATCATATCGATGCTGATACTATATTAGCATATAATTTTTTTTTATAAAAAAATTATTGGTATATCAATTATATATATAATTATTATAAATTCTCGTAATAAATATGATATCACTAAAAAAAAAGAAAAAGAAAAAGAAAAAGAAAAAGAAAAAAGAAAGATGAGCATTGAACTTAGATTGGCTGGTTTTGGATTAATCCGTAAAATGTTGGCCAAAATTTACTATGATTCCATCTTCAGGATTTCCTGTATTGCTAGATTTCTAACCCTGTTAATAGTCATGAAACCTAAGTACAAATGTTCTTCCAATTCATCCATCTGCTCAATGAAAATCTGTTCGTTTTTCTGTAGCTGGCTCACCACTTCCCCACTGGCTTGCAGACGATCGTCCCCTCTTTCGAGCCAAAGCTGCATCAAAGCATCCACGTGTTCCAGCTCGTTATTTAGACGAGCCACAAGCCGGCCAATGGTGTCCAGTTCCCGAATCAGTATGTAAGTCCCTTTAGCCGCGACATCGAGCTGAGCTGACAACCTAGACATCTTGGCTACTGAAATCAGCTCGAAGGAGGCAGCTATAATTCCAGGCGCAGCCGCTAATATCCCGAACGCATGAGTCGCAACAATCACAATCAGCGAAGCCGTGAGAGCCACGAGAACAACGGCAGAGCCGCGTTTAAGCTTCTTGAGCCTAATCTTGGACCGTGTCTCGTTGCGCAGTGACTCGAGCTGTGTGAGCAGGCTGGAACAATCGTCTTGCACGGCTCGAAAACGGGTCGAAGATGGAGCTGATTGTCCGAAGGGGTTGGATCGTGTGAACTGGTTTGTTTTCGGGTATGACCCGTTTTTAATGGATTGGTATTCGTTTCGTATATGGTCCAGGTCTTTAAGGAGTAGTCCACACAAGTGTGAGGCATCAGCTGTGACGGAAAAATAGAGGGAGAAATCGTCTTTTCGGGTTCGGGTCAGTCCCAAAATTCGAGCGACATTGGGTTGATCCGGATCCAAGAGTTGCTCCACGAACATCCGGTAAGAAGGAAGCCGATCCGCTGACGTGGAGCCCACACTCGCGAGGGTGGTGAGATTATCCCCTTTATTCAAGGATAGGACCCGCATCCAAAATTCATTGTATGATTTGGTTCGAAAGGCATTAGCATACTCTTCTCGAAGGTCCATATTTATCGGATCCGGATTATCCATTTGGGCCGCTGCAAATCCAATATAAACACACATTCTCAATCACATAACTAAATGAATTCTCAGTTGAAATTCCAGTCAATCTAGTTCTAAAAACAGAGATTTTATAATCAACGATAACGAATCCGGCCCGGCCATTGTTTCTTCCCCCTTTGGATTTTGGGGCAGTATCCAAAAAAGTCATTTTAATGTAAACGTAAAGGATGATAAAAGATTACTGCTCTTCTTTTGGGAAAATTGAAATAGGAAAAAAGCGAAAACTATTCTATTTGATTTATTGATGTCTGTTTATCCCAAAGGAAAAAGTAAGTATAAGTATAAAGAATTGTTACGTACCCCCGCAGGCAAACAACTTTCTGATAATAGCACAAAATCTAATCTTCATTTTGGGTCTGTTGCAGCTACAACTGGTTGATGGAGAATGAATCAAGTAGCAAAATCAATCAGATTGATAAAAGGGAAAATATATAAGGAGCAGTGCAGAACTTTAAAATTTATTTTTGTTTTTGCTTGCAAGGAAACAAAAGTGTTTGATAAATATCAAAGGGATTGGCGACAGAAAGATTTGGCTTACACGATCTTACAAGGGAGTATTCAAGCGAAGAAGTGGTCCATAATTCGAATAATGTGTACCAGCATAGTACTCGTATGAATGATGGCCTTCCGATTATTCACCTTGGTTACGTACCTCAAACAATGTCTTAAAATTTTAATTATATTAAGTAACATATATTATTTATCCAGTTTAAACCTATTTTGAAAAACTTTTACTAATGCAAAAATACAATACTCCCAAGTTTTGTGAAGAAAACAAATGCCAAACACTGATGGAGAAGTCTTATTGTTCATTCGGAAAAAAAGGAAGCACCACAGAATTCAGTTAATTCGAAACATATCTAGTCCGAGATTTACTTCATCCACGTTTTTAATTAAATATATATATTTTTAAAAAAAAAACAGTAACACACGGTTATGCTTCTTTGGTAAGCATTCATCTTCAAAATCCGTCTCCGGATGACATGAAATCATAATGAGTACTCTCATTCGTGAAGCAATCATTTTTAGTTTGTTGTGTTGCGTTCATCGGTAACTTGGGAGTGGAAACTGGTAAATTAGCTACGTCAATAAATGGTAAATATGACATGGTTGTGATGTCATATTTCCCCCAACCTTTATTCAACTTGAACTTAATTAATTATAATATTTTTAACGGAGTGCATTTGAAAATCAAAATTAAAATGGTGAAAACTATTTTTCATTTCTATTTAAGACACGGTTTATTGAAATTTTACTAATTAAAATATTGGTTTTTTTTTTTTAAATTTTTGCATTAGAATATATTTTTTAAAATCCAATTTATTGTTACCGAATTCTGAAATGAACCTAAAATAGAAAAACAGAGGTCCCCGTCAGGCACATCGTCAACTCCCAGTGTAGCAGGCAACTGTATACGATTTTTGCCTGTAGAAGTTGGTGGATCTGAAGTTGAGGAAGCTCCACCACTCTGCTGTTATTCTACTGCTTTAGCTGCTTACTTACTCCTGTATTTCGTCCTTGTGGTACTGTTTCTATCTTCTTGGCCCTAATTCTTTGATTATTTGTTTTTAATTTGGAATTACCAGACTGGTTTTGGAGAAAGAGAGAGGATTGTCAATTGACGTTTGGGAGTAATGTCGTTGCTGTTCATTATAACCGTGAGAATGTGAAACGGCAAGAAAACGGGGGAGAACGTTATAGTTTATATATTGATCAATGTAGCCTGCGCTCTTCTTTTGTCTGTAGTTTTACTTTCCTTTATGGGTGAAATGATCTTCAGTTATTAAGAAGATACGAGAATTAGTTTCAATTTCCAGTTGTGAGCATATGATCGCGGAAGAACATGGTTGAGGATTCAAACAATTGTAAACAAAATTGTTATCCCCCGAATGCTTTTTTATAATTCTTCTTCCCAGGGATATTGGACTTTTGGAGTGTTTTTTTCTGCTAATGAGCAACAGAAAAATGGCTAAGTCGAGGCCGCATTTTCCATCTGAAGACGTGTTAGCATCTGCACCGGCGGCAGTTAGGTCAAGGGAATGGGAGGGGCCAGCAAGGTGGACCGAATATTTAGGTCCAGAACTAGCCTCGAGGAATAAGAATATAGATGAATGTGCAACTCCTCAAACCAGCAGCGGCTCATCCCTGAAGGGCTTCAACATGCAATGGGTTTACCAGCTCACACACGTAGCTGAAGGGTTAATGTCAAAATTGTACCGGCTGAATCAGATTCTCGATTACCCTGATTCAGTCGGTCATGTCTATTCCGAAGCATTTTGGAAAGCGGGCGTGTTCCCGAACTACCCCAAAATTGGTATTTTACTCGATAAGAAGTTTCCTGAGCATCACAGCAAGTTGCAGCTTGAACGGGTAGAACTTTTATATTCCTCATTTTAAATTTTGGATATTTGACTTGTATTTCTTTACTTATTGGGAATTGTGAGATGGATTTTTCCAATTGCTTCTAGGTTGATAAATTTACTTTGGACGCTATGTGCGACAGCGCTGAGCTTCACTTACAGAGCTTAGAACCATGGATTCAGGTGAAACATTACTATACATAGCTTGTATTTTGTAATATTATGGTAATTAACAGAAAGACGCCATCTGAATATTGTTAATTGTCGATATTGGTTTTTGGTATCGGCGTCAATGGTGCATTGCCATGTTGAAATTTTCTAATAATCTATCCCCAACCCCCGGGCAATTTGTCTGAGATAGAGAACTTTATGCATGCCGTCTAATATAGCTGTTGTCAGTCAAATTCACACGTACAAAAAAGAGAAAATATCTAAACAAGAAAAAAGGTGTTAATAATATTTTTGTTTTCCTAGATTGCCTTGGGAATTTTTTTATTCATAATTTGAAATCTGGTTCCATCTCTTGAACAGCTGCTTCTTGACCTGTTGACATTTAGAGAACAAGCTTTGCGGCTCATATTGGATCTAAGCAGTACCGTGATCACCTTGCTGGTGAGAAATGGCTTTTTTTTTAATTAATTTGTAGAGAAGCTACAGATGCACCAAGTTGATGCTGTCCAAACATAATAGTAGTCTTTTTATACCCCACGGCCTTCACTGTGGAGTATATCTAGCAGAGGAATGTATTTTTTATGATGAGAGTGTCAGAATGAGGAGCAAAATTGTTTCAAATAACTTTTGACTTGTTTGACCTTTTTTTCCCAGCCGCACCAGAACTCTCTCATACTACATGCCTTCATGGATCTCTTTTGTTCATTTGTTCGTGTCAATTTATTTTCTGAGAAGGCAAGTTTATGGCATGGTTGACTCATGCTCCCATCTCCCTCTCCTTTTTTCTTGATGAAAAGCTATTTTGATTTGTTTAATTCTCTGACATTGATGAAAAACACTTGTTCAACAGGTACCTAGAAAAATGATTCTGCAAATGTACAATCTTTTGTATTCCATGGCACGGAATGATCGAGATTGCGATTTTTACCATAGGTGAGACTTCAACTACTGTTTAGCTTTATGAACCTTATTCTATTGGAATCCAATTCAGACACTCTATGATTTGGTGTTAACATTTTGTCTGTTATGCCTAATAGGGATCGCTTGTTGAGATACTTTATGACAGGCATAGTTTGTATAAGATATATCTTGAGCTTCTTTGTTGAAAAAAAGCAAGATAAAGATCATACTAAACATGCTACTGGAAATAAGTATAGAACAATAAAAGTAACTTGTTACACAGCACTTTCGTATTCGAAAGTTTACTGATAGATTGTTGCGTAAGTGTATATCCTTGAAGAGAAATGAAAAACGGCGTACGAGGTTCAAGTGTTCAACCAAGCAAGATATGCTAGTTCTTGAGTCAGCTCACCGAGTATCTTGACTACACAACAAATGCTATACATGTGTCAATTCTTGGTTATCAAGGGACAACTGATCACTTTATACTGTCACTTCTAAGGTATAGAGAATTGGTGTTAGTGTGCTGGAAAGAACAAACTCACTAGCTTTTGAAGAATGGAAAGGTTTACTTATTTGGCTTCCACCTCAAGGGATTTGGTGTCTTTGGTTAAACTACCTTGAGTGTTTAGTTATGCTATTCTTAACTTTATTTTATTTGAACTAATGTGTTTATGTAACCGCTGTGTACATGTATAGTAGGGATGCTTAACAGGGCAGGTTGAACCGAAACTGGTTCGGAATCGCCCTGATAAATTTGGAACCGGCTGGACCGGTTCCGAATATAGGTTCGGGGTGGTTTCATGAATTTGTACCCTAAACCGGACCGGTTATGGGACTTTGCCACGGTTCCGGTCTGGAACCAGAAATTTCTTCTTCTTAAATGTATAGTGGAGGTGGCTTAAATCAGATCCATAACCGGATCGAACTGAAGCGGAAACTCTGAACTTTTTCACGGTCCGGAGCGGTTTGGAACCGGTTTACCCAAGTACAGGTTGCGGTCTGGTTTTGACTGGTTCCGGACCCAAAAAGTTGTGAACCGCTTGGAACCAGTTTTGAAAATCAGACCATGTTGTGTAAAGAATGGTGTTGTGAGGACATTACTGTCCTAGGAATATATTTGTAAATAACAATTTTACAGGGTTATATTGGTAAATATGTTTTGGAATGATGATTAGAAGATAAAATGGCCAATGTATTCAAGTATCAAATAATGACGAAGTTGTCTTTTGACATTAGTTAATTCCTACAGGGGTGCCTCAGGAAATAAAATTTGGTTTTCTCAAAGAAGAATATAAAATATATATTTTAAAAATAGGTTATTCATTTTAATAGTATAGGTATCCTTTTTCTGTGATTCCTTGAACTCAACTTCTTTATTTCAGCTGTTGTATGCCGTATGCGTCAACTTCACGGTCATGTTGTACAACTATAAGGCCTTTATTTTGACTGATGAGAAGTAGTCATTTACGTTTTACATGTCTTTAGGTGAATCTTGTATTTGATAAGTTACATATGCATGTGATTGATTTTAAACTTTTTAGTATAGTCAATTCTTTTATGTTTCTTGGCTAGCAGATTAACTCAATTTGTTGATTCGTATGATCCACCTCTGAAAGGGTTACATGAAGATCTTAACTTTGTCAGCCCTCGAATTGGAGAGGTTATAGCTCTTTCTTTTGTTTCTTTATTTGGCAGACATGATCCTACTTCAAAGTTACAATGCTTTGTTAGAAATTTGGTTATTTCGTTGAGCAAAAATTGAGTTAGTTTTCTTCTTCGTAGTTGACCTTCATATACTTCTTGCTGTGACAAATTATGTACATCAAAATTTTAATTGTATTGGCTTAGAGCTTCTGAAACACCTTGTACATTTTTTAGTCTACTCTCTCATTTGCATGAGGTAGAAGCATGTCTTGATTCCCTACCTCAAATTTCTTTCCATCTTAATTCTGTTACAAGTTATAAGCATAATAAAGACATTCTGTATTCTGTAGCCAAAAATTACACACAGAATTCACTGCTTAGTAATTTTGGGGTCCTCGGAACAGAAAATAAATTGCTCATATCTCTCTTTTTTTTTAAAGTTGTCTGAGAAGTAGAATTTTTACATGTCGTTAGCAGTGGGGCTACATGTAGTTAAAATGGTATCTTGATCTATAATCATTTCATTTTCACTTGATCTGTGGTAAACTAGAATTGAATATAACATGTTTCTGTGTTGCATACTTTTCAGGTTTTAGAGGCTGTGGGTCCCATTATCTTTTTATCTACAGATACAAGGAAACTGCGAAATGAGGGTTTTCTGAGCCCATTTCATCCTAGATATCCTGACATACTGACGAACTCTGCTCATCCAATGGTAACTGAAGTTCTGTTATATGTTGATAGTCTTAGCAGGACCTATTAGGATTTGGAATGTCCTAATGCAAACTTTTACATTTCATGTAAAGCTATGTACTACAAGGATCAAGCCCTTTTTCCTTTTCCTTTGCATAACCATTTTTAATTTTTAACATCTTTTCTACTTTACAGAGAGCTCAAGACCTGGCAAATGTTACTTCCTATCGGGAATGGGTATTATTTGGATATCTCGTTTGCCCAGATGAGCTTCTCAGGGTCACGAGCATTGACATTGCTTTGGTACATAGCACTCAGTGGAATTTCATATATTTAATTTTCCTGCAGTCATTAGCTCTTGAGCTCTGTTGCTTTTTGTTTCCTTTCAGGTTGTGTTGAAAGAAAACCTAGTTCTTACATTATTCAGGGATGACGTGAGTTTTATATGCATCTTTACAGTTTCGATTTTCTTTTCCCACTTGATCATATTAAATAGAAAAAAGGTGATCGTGTTCCCTAGAAAGTTCGAACAACGTTGAGACTTCAGTCCCAGTTACTTAAACATGCTAGCGCTGAGTTCTGCTGTAATACAGTAAAAATTAATGGTTTTGATCCATAAAATATCTGGAGGTCCTCTGACCTTAGTGGCTGGCCTGATTTCAGAATTTTATTCTGTTTTTAAAATGACTGATTGGTTTTTTTTTTTATAACTGCAGTATATACTATTGCATGAGGAGTATCAATCATATGTTTTACCAAGAATTCTGGAATCAAAGAAAATTGCCAAGTCTGGACGAACTAAACAAAAAGAAGCAGATTTAGAGTATAGTGTTGCCAAGCAGGTAGAGAAAATGATCAGGTATTGACCTTTTGGAGATATGACTTTTTAATTTGGTTTATTTTTATAGAGAAAACTGTTTATGGCTGAGGCAATTCTATGATTTGATTTGATTGATGTAGTTAACACTAGGTAATGAATGATGCCAACGGAGCATGTTCAGTTTGTAATACTATCACTTTATCGGAAGATGCCTGTAAGGACTGCGATGATGCATTGGCATCTCTTTAGATTAATTACAGACTTTCCATCTTACTCCTTTAGAACTAGAATTTAAATGCACTGAGACCGGTTTAATATCGCATCTTTACTTTTGTTTCTGATGAAATCAATATTTGGTTCTTGTTGTATGTCGTAGCTTATACTTTTTGGCACTATGCCTAACTTACATTTGAGCTCATTGATCATGGCAGTGAAGTTCACGAGCAAGCACTGAACTCATGTGATGCCATACACCGTGAGAGGAGAATTTTATTGAAGCAGGAGATTGGAAGGATGGTTCTTTTCTTTACTGATCAGCCTAGTTTATTGGCTCCAAACATCCAGGTATGCTGCACATTTATACATCCATATACCTATTTTCTTGATCTTCATGAGATTATCATATGGGTAGGTTGAATGATAACGAGGACATAAGAAGCCTTTTACAGGCATGATTAGTTCTATACAGGAGATGTTTGCTGTATGATGAAGCAAGATCCTTAGTAGTACAGATAAGTTAAATATGTATTTTTCGCTACAATAATTTTCTGAACCGATCAACTGGTAATGCTGTTTATGAGAGATGTGAAATGTCAGATTTTGATCTTTGATGACTTACCTTGCTAGGCACTAGGGCACTGATTATTATGTGTATGGTTTCAAATTATTTGCATGCATACTGATCAAGTTAATGAGTTATGTGTGTTGATCCCACGTGCGGAATTTGAGATAATAAAACCCGAAAATAAAGAATAAACTGGACACCGAGATTTACGTGGAAAACCCCTAAAAATTATTAGGGTAAAAACCACGGGCAAGATGAAAAGAATTCCACTATAATATTTTGTGGTGTACAACTCACTCACTGTGTTTCCAAAGAGAACACACACTCTCTTAATACAGGAGAACAAAACAGCTCACAAATATTATAGAACTAAGCACTCAAATGCTTATAAGATGAGAGAAAACTCGAAGAAGGGATGATTTCAGAATGAAGGGGGGGCTCTATTTATAGAGCCCCCTGACCGTGTGAATACGCGTTAAAAACGCGTATTCAAACTTTCCACGAAATTTCCGCAGTATCCCACGTTTTTATTCCCCTCAATTATTGTATCAAATTTGGCAACTCATTTGCTGACTATGCCCATTTGACTATTCTACCGACATTTCTCCCACTTGGAGATTTGATTGAGAAACAAACACATCTCCACACATCCTTTCAATCTTGCCATTCCCTGCTGCTTATGTTTCCGCTAGACCACTTGAGAATCTACACCACTCAAACTTATCAGTGTTCACTGACTTGGTCAGAAAATCAGCTATGTTTTCTTTCGTATGGATCTTCTGCATATCCACGCTTCTTTCTTCCACTACTTCCCGCACAAAGTGAAATTGGACTCCAATGTGTTTAGTCCTGGAATGAAAGGCTGGATTCCTTGCGATGTGCAAGGCACTCTGACTGTCACAAAACAAAGAAACATTTTCTTGTTTGTGCCCGATCTCCTCCAATAACCTTTTAATCCATATTGCCTCCTTGCAAGCTTGAGTAGCTGCTGCAAGTGTAAACACATAACCAGTAGTAGATTTCCTCTTATCAGGATCACCTGCATAATCTGAATCGACAAAGCCCCTGGTGTAAAATCCGATCCTCCATAACATAATGCAGCATTCGAGGTACCCTTAATGTATCTAAGGATCCTCTTAACAGTGCTCCAATGCTCTCGTCCAGGATTCGCCATATACCGACTAACTCCTCCCACTGCTTGAGCAATGTCTGGTCTTGTACAGATCATGGCGAACATCAAACTTCCCACTGCTGATGCATACGGTACTCGAGACATCTCCATCCTCTCTGCTTCACTGCTAGGACACATCTCGGAGGATAACTTGAAGTTAACAGGAAGAGGGGTCGATATTGGCTTACTATCTTGCATGTTGAAGCGTTGCAAGACTTTCTTCAAATAATTTTTCTGGGAAAGCCAAATTTTTCTGTTACTTCTGTCTCGGTGAACTTGCATCCCTAGAATCTTGCTTGCTGGTCCCAAGTCCTTCATATCAAATTCCCTAGCCAACTGTGCCTTCAATCCTTGGACCTGATCTTTGTTGGGGCCTGCCACCAATATGTCGTCCACATACAACAGCAAAATAATATAATCATCACCAGACCTCTTGAAATATGTACAAGGGTCTGCACTCAGTCTGTTGTATCAAAGGCTCATGATATAGGAATCAAATCTCTTGTACCAACACCTCGGCGCCTGTTTGAGACCGTACAGAGATTTGTTCAACCTGCAAACCAAGTTCTCTTTGCCTTTTTCCGCAAAACCTTCTGGCTGGAGCATATAGATTTCTTCTTCAAGATCTCCATGAAGAAACGCCGTTTTCACATCTAGCTGTTCTAGATGTAGGTCAAACACCGCACACAATGCCAACACTACTCTGACTGTTGTAAGCCGAACCACAGGAGAAAATATTTTATTGAAGTCAATGCCTTCTTTCTGAGCATATCCTTTTACCACCAATCTAGCACGATACCGCTCCACTTGGTTATTGCCATCTCGCTTGATCTTATAGACCCATCTGTTGCCGATGGCTTTCCTCCCTCGTGGTAGTGTAACAAGATCCCAAGTTTTATTCCTGTCTAATGCCTCCAACTCTTCTTGCATTGCTATCATCCACAAGGATACATCCGAGCTTTGAGTAGCCTCGTGAAAACTTGATGGCTCACCATCCTCTGATAATAGACAATATGCAATGTTGTTTTCAGTGACATAATCTGAAAGCCAACCTGGTGGTCTTCTGTCTCGAGTTGACTGCCTCACATTGGAAACCTCAGACTCAACATGTTCTTGTTCTTCGTGCTCTGGTACTGTTTCACAAGAAACTTGACCTTCGTCCGTCTTATTTTCCACCTGAAATATAGTAGTTTCTGAATTCGGTGTGCCTTTGTCTCCCTTTACTTTATCTTCCTCGAAGATAACATCCCTGCTGATGACAAGCTTGTGAACAGTAGGATCCCACAAGCGAAACCCCTTTACTCCATCAGCATAACCCAAGAAGATACATTTTCTGGATTTCGAATCCAACTTTGATCTTTCTTGCTCATTGTACAGAACGTACACAGGACTTCCAAATGTATGCAAATGAGAATAATCTGTCGGCTTCCCGGTCCACATCTCCATCGGAGTCTTCAGATCAATCGCCACTGAAGGAGAACGATTGATAATATAACAAGCGGTTTTGACTGCTTCTGCCCAAAATGACTTTTCTAGACCTGCAGTCCTCAACATAGCTCTTGTTCTGTCCAACAAGGTCTTGTTCATCCGCTCCGCCACTCCATTCTGTTGAGGTGTGTAAGCCGTCGTGAACTGTCTCTTGATGCCCTCATGTTGACAAAATGCATCAAACTCGTCACTGGTATATTCTCCTCCATTGTCAGTCCTTAGACACTTGATCTTCTTTTCTGAATCAAGTTCAACCCGCGCTTTGAAATCTTTGAAGATCTGGAAAACATCTGATTTCTTCTTGATTGGATACACCCAACATCTCCTAGAGAAATCATCAATGAACGAGACAAAGTATCTCGCTCCTCCTAGGGATACAACCGGTGCTTGCCAAACATCCAAATGAATCAGCTCCAATATGCTTTTGCTCCTGGCAGTAGAAGTGCCAAACTTTAATCTGTGTTGTTTACTGGTAACACAGTGCTCACAAAAGGGTAGTGACACTTTTGTAAGTCCCGGTAGCAGCTTCCGTTCTGAGAGAATTTTCAACCCTCGTTCTGACATATGCCCGAGCTTTCTATGCCATAACACCGTTAATTCTTCTCTTGAACCAATTGATGCAACAGCTAGTTCTGCTTCTTTGTGTGTTTTCCCCAAAAGTACATACAGATTTGCAGCAACTTTTTCCGCCTTCATAACCACAAGCGCTCCCTTCACAATTTTCATGATCCCGTTCTCGATCCGAGTTTTGCACCCGATATCATCCAATTGCCCCAAGGACAAAAGATTTTTCGTCAGTCCTTTCACATGTCGTACCTCCTGTATGGTGCGAATGGTGCCATCAAACATTTTAATTTTGATAGTACCGACCCCAGCGATTTCCAAGGCATGATCATTTCCCATGAATACAGATCCTCCTGAGACTGGTTCATAATGATCAAACCATTCTCTCCAAGACGTTATGTGCCACGTCGCACCTGAATCCATAATCCATGTGTCACAAAATTTGTGTCTGCCTTCTGCAACTGTTGCCGCTTCGCTGAATAATATTTCACCACTGCCTGAAGTACTGGCCACATTTCCTTGAGAACTTTTATCGATACTCGTACACTCTCTCTTGAAGTGCCCTTTACCGCCACATTTAAAGCAGTAAATATTTTTCTTCTTACTTCTCGACTTTGACTCCCACTGGAATCACGGTCCATAAATCTTCCTCTTATCATCGGTAACGCCTCTGCCTGCTTCGAGGTTACCAACCTATCTTCTTTATTCTTGCGCCGGCTTTCTTCTCCGAGAACCGCAGTTAAGACATCGTCGAATCTTAGAAAGCCCATAAGAATATTGTTGGTAATGTTGATGATAAGTTGATCATATGAATCTGGTAGACTTTGAAGTAGAAGCTCCGCACGTTCATTTTCCCCTATTTTATGCCCCATGGAAGTGAGTTGGGCAAATAGGTTATTTAGTATGTTGATATGGTCGGTCATCGATGAAGATTCCGCCATCCGAAGAGTATAAAGCCTTCTTTTTAGGAAAATCATGTTGTGTAGCGACTTGACCTCGTACATCTTTGTCAGAGTATCCCAGATAACTTTGGCTGTTTTTATCTCAGAGATACTTGACAAAACTTCGTCAGCTATAGCCAAGTGTAAATTGGCAACAGCGTTATCATTCATCTCGTTCCACTTTCCATCATCTGTAATCTCCACCGGTCTATCTCCAATAGCCGTCAAGCAATTCTCCTTTCTTAAAATTGCTTGTATCTTTATTTTCCACAGCATAAAATTGCTTCCATTGAACTTTGCTATCTCGTACCTTCCCGCCATTATGTTTACAACAATTTTAGTAGACCGGACAAAATAATCCCGCCTTAAATAAAAAATCTCAAAAAAATCTTTTCTGATGTGGAAGATCAGTCTAGGCTGCAACCACAGAGCATACTCAGAATTTTAAGAAATTTTAAACCTAGGCTCTGATACCACTTGTTGGTCCCACGTGCGGAATTTGAGATAATAAAATCCGAAAATAAAGAATAAACTGGACACCGAGATTTACGTGGAAAACCCCTAAAAATTATTAGGGTAAAAACCACGGGCAAGATGAAAAGAATTCCACTATAATATTTTGTGGTGTACAACTCACTCACTGTGTTTCCAAAGAGAACACACACTCTCTTAATACAGGAGAACAAAATAACTCACAAATATTATAAAATTAAGCACTCAAATGCTTATAAGATGATAGAAAACTCGAAGAAGGGATGATTTCAGAATGAAGGGGGGAGCTCTATTTATAGAGCCCCCTGACCGTGTGAATACGCGTTAAAAACGCGTATTCAAACTTTCCACGAAATTTCCGCAGTATCCCACGTTTTTATTCCCCTCAATTATTGTATCAAATTTGGCAACTCATTTGCTGACTATGCCCATTTGACTATTCTACCGACAATGTGGAGGTATGGGATGATAAACAGCACAAATGAAAAAATACTGGGTCAAGGGGATTGTGGTCTTATTTAATGATTTTTGACGGAAACTAATAATTATAGTCTTATTGATATATGAGGGAAACTAATTATTGTTCCAGTGAAGTGAACATGGAATTAAAGAAGTTACTAATCCTGTGCTTGTGACTGCTTGTTGTTTTGCTGTGGCTTTACACTCAATGCATGGTTGTTGGTGATTGTGCAGATGGTTTTTTCTGCCTTGGCCTTTGCCCAAAGTGAGGTATTATGGTACTTTCAGCATGTTGGAGTTGCATCTTCTAAATCAAAAGCAGCTCGATTTGTGCCTGTAGAAGCTGTAAGAAAAAGATTCAATTGTATTTATTACCAAAACATCTCTTTTGTGGATATTATACCAAAGATAAAAAAGATGACTAGTAATATTTCTTTATCTTGATTTATGAGGTGCAACTTATCAATTTAATTTAGTTCCTTTGAATGTTCTTGATTTCAGGATCCAAATGATCCAACTATTGGGTTTTTATTAGATGGGATGGACCATCTTTGCTCTCTAGCCCGAAAATACATTGCTGGTTTGGTTCCTTTCAAGAAAAAAGATTATTAGATTTTATTGACAATTTCGTGATCATATATGAAATATTTAAGTTTCTGGCTTGTTACTTATGTCAGCTTGCTCTCAAATGGAGTGTTCTTCAGTACAATGGTTTGGTTAGGTGCTTATTAGGTCCTCTAATCAGTTCTATTGTGAGAATAAAGATAGAATATCTGAATTTTGATGAACTATAATTTTTCATTCTAACATTACGTAGAAGCTTGCACGAAATTTACGACTTAAACCTTAAATGTCAGCATATTTTTACAATACATTTTGTTGGTCGATTTATCAAAGTGACATACTTTTTGTATTTTACTGGTTATTAGAAATTTATACTAAGATAGAAAAGGTGTTATTTTCTCTCAGCCATTAGAGGCTATGCCTTGTCATACCTATCATCCTCTGCTGGAAGAATCCGCTTTCTGATGAGCACTCCGGGGATGGTGGCTCTTGACTTGGATGCAACCTTGAAGGGGCTTTTCCATCGGATTGTTCAGCATTTAGAGAACATACCAAAGCCTCAGGGCGAAAATATTTCTGCCATCACATGTGATTTATCAGTAAGCATTTCATCATCTATTTTGTATTTTCCATGTCAGACCTACTATTGCTCGCTCTTTTCCTTACCTGAACATTTTTCTACCATCAGTTCATATCTGCCCAGTTATTAATGTAATGATTTTAAGTATTTTTTAAAAACTTGATTTAATATATTTACTGAACTGAAGTGTGACCTACACTTTACGTTGAAAATTATAAAATTGAGAACGTTAACTTGAGTTTCTCCAAATGTTGATTGGATGACTGTGAGCAGATAATTACTATCGTGTATCTATTTCGGTCTCTTGATTCTGGTAAATCAAGATATTTGTCCCTTCAATGGATGATTCAGTATTAAAAATGGATTGTCAGCGAGTATCTACTTTTTTTACGATCTGCATTCTTGGCAAGCTAGTACGTTACTGATTCTGAACTCTGATGACCTTTCCAATTTTCTGATCCAATGTCAAAAGGATGTTTTTTTAAAAAATAAGTTTTTGTTCTTGAATTGTTGCTTGCCCTGATCTTGCTGCTGCTGTTGGTATTTTTTGCTAATTGCTTGTAAAGATTTTTATTTCTTTTTTGAAATTCGCAGGAGTTACGGAAGGACTGGTTGTCAGTATTGATGATTGTCACTTCTGCTCGGTCGTCTATTAACATTAGGCATTTGGAAAAGGCTACAGTATCTACTGGAAAAGAGGGGTTGTTGTCAGAGGGAAATGCTACATACAATTGGTCCAGGTGCTCGCGTTTTCTGTAACATGACGATATATTATAATATTAGGATTCTTACTGCTAGAGTTTAACTGTCCTGGTCAGCTTCTAGCCGGAGCTTCCAGTTTTCACTGATCTGAATCTCTCTATAACGGCTCAATGTTGATCAATAGAAAAAGCAAGTCAGATGATTTTTTCTTCACAGTGCAAGAGACAGTACTAATGAATTTCTTTCCTAAAAGCAGATGTGTTGATGAGCTTGAAACTCAGTTGTCAAAGCATGGGAGTCTGAAGAAACTTTACTTTTACCATCAGCATCTTACAACTGTAAGTATGACAATGTACAAGTCTTCTTAGACAACCATATGTAGCTCTCATTTGACTTGTGGTATTATAGGTTTTTCGTAACACAATGTTTGGGCCCGAAGGTCGTCCACAACATTGCTGTGCCTGGCTTGGTGTTGCTAGCACTTTCCCAGAATGTGCATCAGCAGTTATCCCAGAAGAGGTATTGATCAACAATATCAAAGGTTTAATTTCTCACGGTTGTGGAAACCATAGTTTGTGGACTGTATGTTGATTGTCTTATATTGCATACTGTGCAAGAGCCATACCAGTTGGAGGGTAAAATAAGTTTATGAACAAGAAAATTTTGAACCTTTTAGTAGAACTTGATTTGTATCAAATTGTAAGTTTCAATATGGATTCTGACCTCTAGATTACCTGCTTCCAACTAAATGACAAGGAGCACCTTCATGCCCTCAGTTCACTCAGGGTGGAGAAATTGGACGTTATGTTTGATATTCTACCCGGTGTAATTTTTGTGAATGAAAATGGTTGTTGTTGATCGACAATGACTTCAACATTTTGGGTTTCAGTTGACTAAAATCGGCCGTGATGCGGTTCTGTATGTTGAATCCCTTATTGAATCCATCATGGGAGGATTGGAAGGTTTAATAAATATTCTCGACTCTGAAGGAGGATTTGGCTCTCTGGAGATGCAGGTAGATCCTCTTCTCCATGCTGCCAAGACTCGCTTAATTTTTAGCTGGGTATATTTATTCGACTAATTGTAAGAAAATTTCAGCTTCTTCCAGACCAAGCAGCAAATCTTATGAATTTGACATCCAGATTGCCGGCAAAATCTCCAAAAGCTTCATATGGTTTTCATTTGCCGGGATATGAGAGCTATCCTGAAAATAATAATGCTATCAAAATGTGATTTTTCTACCTCCATGCCCTGGAAATTTATGTTCGTCATATTGCTCTCGTTTGACTTAGTATCCGGTTGGATGACAGGTTGGAAGCTGCAATTCAACGGTTGACAAATCTATGCTCAGTATTGAATGACATGGAACCCATCTGCGTTCTAAACCATGTTTTTGTTCTTCGGGAGGTAAACGATGTTATAATTTTTTTAAATTGCTCATTGAATGCAGATTCTTAATAACCTACTCAATGATTCCAAAACAGTAAGTGTGAAGTTAGTAGATGGATGAGATTGTAAACCGTCAGATAATTCAGCTTTGTCAGCTTGAGAGAAGTTCGGAATCTGACCTCTGCTGCTGCTGGATAATTCAAATTTCAAAACCCCGATTACTTTGTTTGGTTGATTAATTTTTTTCTCAACTATAATTATTATGATGCAGTACATGAGAGAATGCATCCTCGGGAATTTCAAAAGGAGGCTGCTCACTGTGCTGAAAACCGATACTGATCTTCAGCGGCCTTCTGTCCTAGAATCACTTATTCACAGACATACTTCTATCGTCCACCTAGCAGAACAACATGTCAGCATGGATCTGACACAGGGTATTCGTGAAATTCTCCTTGCAGAAACCTATGCTGGTCCGGTTTCTTCATTACACTTGTTTGAGAAACCTGCAGAACAGCTGACTGGGTTGGCTACCGAAGCTGTGTGCAGTTGGTATATCGATAACATTATTAAGGATGTATCGGGTGCTGGCATACTCTTTACACCGTTTCATGGATGCTTCAAGAGTACAAGGCCTGTTGGTGGATATTTTGCAGAGTCGGTGACAGATCTCAAGGAGTTGAAAGCCTTTGTTCGCACCTTTGGTAGCCATGGAGTTGACAGGTTGAACAGGATGCTTAAGGAGCATACAGCTGCACTTCTAAATTGCATTGACACGACACTGAGGGTGAATCGTGAAATTTTGGAGGCGGTAGCTGGGAGTATGCATTCCGGTGATAGGATTGACACAGAAGCAAATATTAAGCAGATTGTTGATATGGACACCATGGTTAAGTTCTGTATTCAGGCAGGGCAGGCCATCACTTTTGATTCTATTTTAGCAGAAGCTTCTGGTGTTGTGCTTGAAGAAGGTGCACCTTTAATATATTCGTTGCTAGCAGGTTCTGCTAAGCATTTACCTTCTGAAATACCTGAAAAGAAAGAAATAAGGAGGATGCAAAGGGTCGCAAACGCTGTAAACATAGTTGGTGATCATGATTCCAAATGGATTATATCCATATTAGAGGATGTTGGCGGGGCTAGTGATGGTTCATGGAGCTTGTTGCCATATTTATTTGCAGCATTTATGACTTCTACTATTTGGGACACTACTACCTTCAATGTAGAAACTGGAGGCTTCAGCAACAATGTTCACTGTTTGGCCAGGTCCATATAATTTCACTGTTGTGATTTGAAGAACATTATTATAAGCAAGATTGAATGCATAATATTTTGTTATCCGCCTGTCTCAGTTTACGTTTCAAGTTGTAATTAGCATTTTTTGCTTGGTAGATGATTGAAGATACGTTCAAATGAATCCTGTGATCTTTATTCTTTGCATGTACTTTGAGAATATTTTTGATTGTGAAATTTGTCATTTAAATTTCCTTTATCAGGTGCATTTCTGCTGTGATTGTGGGTAGTGAATTCGTTAGACTTGAAAGAGAATATGAACAGAATCAATCACTTTCAAATGGCCACGCCGGCGAAATGTTGAATCCTGCAGCACAAAACTATTTGTCAATAGAAGCAAACATAAAGTCCGTAATGCAGCTCTACGTAAAGTTCTGCGCAGGGATCATTTTGGATACCTGGAGTGAAAGCAATAGGTGAGTTCATGATCTCATCATGAGATGCAGAAGCTATATCATTTCAAGTTTTGATTGCCTCACAAAGAGATAATTGCAGTTATGAGTAATTATCACGACTCTGACGAAGAGGTTTTCATTTGATGTTACTAAGTATCTTGAAATTTTCAAGTACCATTACTTGTGTCGATGATTATTTCTTTTGACATTTTTCTTTTAGTTCCATTGTATTGCTGATATACTCAAAAGATGGCTCACTATTTGAATAGGTCTCATCTTGTTGCGAAGCTTATCTTTCTTGATCAAATATGTGAAATGTCGCCATACCTACCGAGGAGCACATTGGAATCTCATATACCGTATGCCATTCTCCGTTCGCTCTATAACCAATACTACTCAAATTCTTCCACTCCTCTCGCATTATTGAGTTCATCTCCTCATCATTCTCCGGCTATGTCACTGGCCCATGCATCTCCATCAATGAGGCAGCCCCGTAGCGATGCTTCACATTCTAGTACTCATGATTCAGGTTATTTCAAGGTTACATCAGCTCATGATCAGAATCAAGATGATTCCGACAATTTCCATGCAAGAAACATAGACAACAAACACAGGAACGGTAGGCGGTCTGGGCCCTTGGACTACAGTTTAAGTCGGAAGACGAAATTTGTAGAAGGATCCGCATCAGCCAGCACTGGTCCTAGTCCTTTACCAAGATTTGCAGTGTCAAGGTCTGGTCCCATATCATACAAATGAGACACGAAAACTAAATTTATGATGAAAATGTATGTTCTTGGGCTTCCGGTAACTCCAGTTGTGAAGTTGATCTTCTAGCGAAGATTATTTTATACCTGACGATTATATATTATCTGAGAAATATATCAACTTAGTGTTTGTTCTTAATTGAGACAGTTCTTGTTTCTGCAATTTTGAGGTGTTCTATGTTTTTATATTGAAGCTGAATGTACACATCCTGCACCTGTAAAAAGCAAGTGAAGAATGAAAAGCTGCGAGGATATGAATAGGTACGGAATTAGGGGGCGAAGTTTTGTTTTCTGAAGATAACTAGTCGTAAAAATGAGCTTATTATTTCACCAATTTGTTTCATCTTTTTTAAATAACTTTTATAAAAGGATAAATAATTTTATTTACCTAACCAAACTAATTATTTAAAAAATACAATATTCATAAAAAAACACATGATATTTATATAATTATTGTATTATACGCACAATGAATATGCAGCAATACTAGTAGATATAATAATTGACATGTATGCACAAAATGATAATCATTATTATATTTACATTAAAATAACAAAAATGCGATCATAAAAACAATATTAATTTAGTAGAGCAAAAAAAAAAAAAAAACTACGATTTTAAGATAAATTGTTGGCAAAAACTTGTATGAGAGGGTCTCACGGATTGTATTTTGTGATACTGATATTTTATTTGGGTCATCCATGACAAAATATTATTTTTTATGCTAAGAGTATTACTTTTTTATTTTGAATATCGATAGAGTTGACCTGTCTCACAACTAAAGATTCGTGAGACCGTTTCACAAGAGACCTACTATATATTGTTTATATAAAAAGAGCAAGAAGATACAATATCAAAATTTTGAATCATAGTAATCTAGTATGCGAAAAACAGATTAAAAAAAAAACAAGAGAGATAAAATAGTGTTTTAATATTGTTACCAAAATAGTAATATATAAGTAAAAATAACATTATATGCTTATATATAATCATCATTTATCATATTTTAACTATTTTAACTTATGTTCAACATACACCAGTAATTAAATATCTAAAACATAAATATCTTAAAAGCTCGACGACAAAAACTCAAAGATGAAGAAGTCACGGGTAAAGAAAAATGAAAATAAGGAAAATAGAAGTAGGTACGTAGGATAATTAGTTTAAGGTTTGTATTATATTTTAATTATTATTTATTATTTCTATTCTTACAATGATTTTTAAATAATAAAAAAAGATACACGGAGCAATTTGGGGAGTAGAGCTGGTGTCGGCGGGGGAAGTAGGGTGGCGGTTGGTGGCTCCAAAGTCGTTTTCAGCTACTTTAGAATGTCGTTTTAGTGGTATAGGAATACCAGCAAACCTTCAGTAGATCTCAATCAAATCAAGTCAAATAAAAAATGGGAGGCGGGGGTTTGTTCTGTCCAACGGGACACGTGCTCTCTCCCACTTTTAATTATTTTAATATTAAAATAATCTTCGACGTGAAATAACTTTTTGTTGTTCTTTAATCATTCTACTTAAAAAGAATAATAATAAAAAAAAAAGAGTTTTTGATGTAAAACAATGTGTTTTCAAGGTAAATAAAATATCATAGTACAAATCCATTATTATACTGTTTATAAAATAAAAATGAACAGTATACCTGAGATTTTATTAATATATTATAATTTTAGTGTAGATCTTAAAATATAATGTTGATCGATCTAGCCCTAAGTTTTAGTTTCAAGAATATTCAACCTTAAATTGTAAAAAAGGTGTTTTTAGGATTTGGTTCCACGGACCGACCACGTAGTATGACCGACATACTTTTAGTTTGGAACATGATCAGATATATTATTATTAATATACAAAGATTTGAAATTTCATGCAAGCAAAGAGATGAATCAGCAGGAGCGATATCAACGGAAAATCCAACAGACAGCTCAGACCTTTGACGAAGAGATCGATCTGTATGTGCATGCGAAGCTTCTAGAAAATGGCTTACCCCAAATATCAGATCTATAAATACCGGCACATTTATATGACAAACACGAAGAAAATTTACTAGCTAGGCTTCAGAGATACATTGATGGGATCGAGGGGTAATTGTGCAGCAGAGAGACTAGGAAGCTGGATGGTTCAAGCACCATGTCCCATTCCTCCCAATAATTCTTCTCAATCTAAACCCAACACAGCTGCGCTTGCCACACAATTTCAAACTGATCATGTTCGTAGAAATAGTACTACGAAACGAACTAGTGCCGCAGATTTGGCCTTTGCCGACACTGGATCAATTGCACCGGAGCAAACACCACTCCCATCTAAGACCACCGGTGCATGGACTTGGCTCCGGCCGTGACCAGCCGCGATGAAAGTATATCATAAATCACATTTTTATTTTTAATTATGTTCACCGTGTTTTTGTTAACGCGTTACAAATAAGTTGTATCAGCGTTGAAGGTGTAGTTGTCAAGTACACATGATGTTTTTTTTTTTTTATATAAAAATTTTAAATACCTTGTCGAGTTTCTTTCTTTTATCCCTGCACCAATTGCTATTGCCTTTTTATTAAATTAGTTTTTGTGATCGAAAAAAATAATATTTATAATCTTTGTGAAAGTAAAAAAAAAAAAAAAACATCATACGTACATATTACACGAAGTACTAAATATATATATTTGGATATAAATTTAATTTATATTGAAAGCAGATTATCTTAATATATGTAATTTCTTAAATATAATAATGGGCTATCCTACATACGATGGATGATTAAATATTCATGATCTTTATTCATGATCTAGTCGAATATTTTAACTCAAAATAATAAAAGTCAAAATTTTCAATACGTAATCATCGGGCAGAATATTTGGACACCGTGTTGTTCTGGAATTCGATTTTTTTGTACGTTAATTGAATTTCGATTCGTTATTTTCATCAACATTCAATGTAAAGCTTGCAAAGATCTTATATTAATATCGTTTCCAGCTATTTCAGAAAGTCATATTAGTAGAGCATGTAATTTAATTTGGATAAAGGGAAATAGGAATATGCCCGAATCATCACAAAACGGGCAAACCATCCGTAATACTCAGTCAAATTAGTTTTATTATTGGTATTGTGTGTGTTTTGTTTAGCTAGCTTAACATAAAAGCAAATAGAAGAAAAAGTCAAGCCTCCTAATTCATAGAACATTTCATGTAAAAATGGATCGGAATAATCAGGTGTAATTTACGACTTTAACAATAATTTATTTAATTAATATTCATCTCACGTATTATCTCATACATATTGTTCAATTTAAATCTTTCACCATCGTTAAATTTTGAATTTATTCTAAATACATGCAACACATTTGTCGAGTTGTTTGCACATATGGCTGTTTGGTATATATATACATCACATACATATAATTTGTTGATTAATTTATTATTTATAATAACATTCAAAATTTAATCATTATTAATGTAATCAACTTACAATATAGGCATAAGAACAAATTATGAATAATTATAAAAACTGTGTTAATTAAAGATCCAAGTTACCCCATTCAATCAAGAAACCCGAGAAGAAAGTTGAGGTGAAATTACGCTGCGCAGTGGTGGAGCCCGGATTATGGCTCTATTCAGATTAGAATTTTAAATTCTAGAATCTTTAAATATCTTAAATAAGGATAGATTAATAGTCAAATATTTATCGTTAAAATTTTAAGTTGTTTTAATAATCATTTTGACCTTGTTTAAGATCCAATTTTATGGATAACTATTTGATTAATAAAATTGGATCTTAAACCGGGTCAAAATGATTATTAAAACATCTTAAAATTTTAACGATAAATATTTGACTATTAATCTATCCTTATTTAATCAACTCAACCAAACACACCCTTAGTATATTGCATAGAATCATTATGAGTATATCTATATTCACAAAAAATTTGACTTCGTATATCTATATTACGAGTATATCCAGATTCACAATAATTGAAATTGACTTCCTATATCTATATTCACAAAAAAAATTTGTGATACAGTCTTAAAAGTCAATTTTGTGAGACATATCTCCTATTTGGGTCACCCATGAAAAAATATTACTTTTTATGCCAATAATATTACATATTATTGTAAATATGAGTAGGTTGACCAATCTCACAGATAAAAATTCGTGATATCATCTCACAAAAGTAATCTATATTATTGTTTTATGTTGTTTCTCCTTAAATAAATGAAATATATATTGGATTTTAATTAGCAGATTGGGGTTGAGTTGAATTTAAGTATTTGATTTTTGAATAAAAACCGACAAACATTCCCAACATACAATATTCTAATTATGTTATAAAATCCCTATCAAATTAACACCCAATTAAACACCCCCCAAACACACAACGACTCCTCTATGTGTGTTGTTATATTTATATATAATTTTGTTATGTTGTCCATTAACTATGTCCATCTCTGGACTCACAACTGAAATAGATATCCCATTTTCTCGGGTTCGGGTATGGGGATATTATCCACATCCCTGAACCCGTCCCAAAAATAATATTAATAATAAAAAATAATATTATTAGTATTAATATTATAATAATAATTTTTTTAAAAAAATAATAATATTATTAATATTAATATCATCACTAATAATAATAGATAATAATAAGTTTTGGTTTGAGAATCGTCGTACTCGTCCCAGCCTTGTGTCATTAATATTTTTGAAACGAGGATGAAGATTTGATCTCCGCGATAATCTCCGAACCCAAAAAAGCGAAGATCGGGATGGGTATGCGGGTATAGATGAAATTCGGGGATGGTGATGGGAATGAGGATGACAAACCCGTCCTCGTCCCATTAACATCCCTAACAGTGACAATGTTAAAATAAGATGTCATCCTATTCTGTTTTTTTTCTTCCTATTTTAAAAAATTATTTTATTATAGGTGATCCTACCCCGTCCAAGAATGGATGTGATTCCAAGAGTATGCATGTATGAGACTGTACGGTTAAGAAGGACTTCAAAGATTTGATAGGTATTTGATATGTATTAGTTATATCATGCATCAATGCACGTCTTCTTTTCGAAAGCTAATCACATAAGAACTTCAAAATTAAACATACTTGACTTGGAGCAATTATAAGATAAGTGACCCTTGGGAAGTTTCTCAGAGTGTGTGTGAGTGATGATATAAGGACACTAAAAAAACACGTGTTGGTACAACGTTGACAATCATCGAATATGATGGTATAGTTGTGAAGTACACATGATTTTACTATTTGTAAAAATTAAAAATATCATGTGGAGTTTCTTTTTTTTTTTTATCCCTACATCAATTGCTATTGCCTGTTTTTTTAATTAGCTTTTGTGATCGAAAAAAATATCATTTACGATCTTTGTGAAAGTAAAAAAAAAAAAAAAACGTATGTTTATCACCCTTGTTTGGTCATATGTTTTAAATTATTTCATTCAAATTAAGAAAGAATTAAATATAAATTAAAAGAGGCTAGGTAGGCTAATATACATTAATTCTCTGCTACATCTTCATGTATATTGCAAATCGGGTTTTCCGGTTGGTTTTGTGAATCCAACCAGTTTAAAAGCCATAGGACGTTTGTCTGCAATTGGAGTCAAAGTAATACAAATTAATTGTGATGTCGGCGTGATCAAATCTTAGTTTTACTTGCCGACAATACAATAAATGCTATTGAATACATTATATATCATCATTTAAAATCATGAATTTATGAGCATCGTTTGACAATTTTTATGCATTAATATTATAATCATGCACGTTAATGTCAACTAACGACATTTCGAATGAAGTTATTAATGCATCATCCTTGATTGTAATTCACTTGCCATTTATCTTTTTCTTCCATTTCTTTTTTCGGAAAAATTTTTAGATTTTTTTATATATATCAAACAGCCAAAGTTTCAAAATAAATCTAATTTCTTGAGGCTATTCCTATAAACAAATGAGATGTAGAGTATTCTATCTATATAATAATAATAATAATAATAATAATAATAATAATAATAATAATAAAAAAGTGAATTCTGTGGAAGTAACACAAATAATAATAATAATCAATAAATAAATAAAAAAGATTAAAAAGTCAACAAGGAGGATTAGATAAGACACGTACATGTGCTAAATAAATTCGATGAAGTTGGTTAGTTTATAAACATGAGAGGTGTTTTATATCAAAATGTTTGTTTATTGGGTGGTGTAATATCTTGGATTTATAAGCCGTTATTTATTAGTTTCATATAAAATTGTTGACACCTTGAAAAGTCGGCATCCGCGATGGTCCACTTTAGATGGCTTTCTCTCGCTTTATCGATAGTAGCCTTTTTTTAGGTTGTCTTTTTCACTATATCGACTCTCAACGAGAACATCAATGTTAATTTATAAACCCAATAAGTATCTCATCCCAACAGGCAAGTTCATTGTAAAGTGTAACTTAATTGATTTTATATATAAATCAATCTTTATTAGTGTAATATATGAATATGAGATAAATATAAAAACTGTGTTAATTAAAGATCCAAGTTTTACCCCATTCAATTAAGAAACCCGGGAAGAAAGTTGAGGAGAAATTACGCTGCATTGCATGCGTCTTCAACTCTACGTACTTTCAACAGCAATACGTATCAATGTACGTATGTACGTATGTATACTCAAACTGCAAACATGCATGCGCGTATGTATATGTGACCATGTCCTGGTCATAATGATCATCCATTATCCAACCTAAACAAGTCGCTCCAAGCAAGCAATCGAGCAATTTCCCAGATACTGTGGAGTTCCGAACACCTACACAGCCACACTTCGTCTGTTGTTTTGCACATCGATCGAATGCATATGTGTAATCATGTCCTCATTTCAATGACCTTCTCCAAGCAAGCAATCCAGCAATTTCCGAGATGCTGTGTGGTGTATATCTTAAAGGTGTAATACACAGAATGATCGAAGATGGTAAATACATGCACGAAATTTGCGCTCCAAGCTACTCCATAAATCTGTCGAACAGAGGCACAAAATCGAGAAATTGGCGCGTTTTGACCAACTCGTTTTATTGTGTCGCTCATACACACCCCAACATCCGACTACTTTCAATCACACACACAATTAATTAATTTCCGCGTGTGGTGATTATCTTTTCACAGACACGAATACCGTCCCCAACATTTGAATTCAGGCAGCATTAATTTACACCCAATCAAATCTTCATCAGTTACGTGAATTGATGAGAATTAACATATCAAGTAATTTTGATGCAATTTAACATCTCTGCCGCGTGGGAAGCCGATCGAGGATTCAAATGGAAATCACATAGCATTACACGCCCCCTATAAAACCGGGAAAGGGGCAAACCTTATTTTTCACATCACATCTTTCATAATTCAAGAAATCTCAATCTTGATTACTATACAATGAGTTCGAAGAGATCTGCAGCTGAACTTCTCACGGGAACTAATCCCTGCTATGCTTCAACCAACTTTCATCAACCCAAACCAGATACAACGGTCTTAGCTTCCCAATATACAAACCCTCCTCCTACAAACAACAATGCTTCAAAAAACCGCTCTGCCGCCGGTTACACCCTCGATCATAATGTCGCAGCCACCAAGAAAACTGGCCCATCCACCAGACGCAACGTCGGCCTTTGGTAACACAGCAGCTAGCTAACATAAATAATGGAATAATTAATGAATTATATAGATGTATATTAATGAGTTTAATTGTGTTTTTATTCTGTTTATATGTACGTATAGTTCTCATTCCTTTATTAGTTACACATGTATGTGAAAAGGCTGTGCGTAATTAGATCTGTTAATTAGCTTCTGAATTAAGAACATCAAATGTATGGTTATGTAATATATATATATATATATATATAGCATCATATTATTATTTATCTGTGTACATGTTTTTGATATTTGATTCAAATTTGTTGACATGAATTCCATGTTCGGTCACAAGTTTTTGAAGATAAACTGATCAACAAGGCCCGTCCCACCAAGATTATTATGTACTTTTTTACTTGTATGAGCCGGCTGACAATTTACACCGAAGCGATAACGATCGTGATGATAAAAAATATGCGGAATAAAATAATCAACAAAACCGAAACATATTCTATGTTGTCTTTATTATATTGAAGATAAATGTAAATATCTTAGATACAATATCTTGCACGTGTAAAGAGTAAATGAAGAATGCAAAGCTTGCGAGTATACAAAATTAAAGTCGTTTCCAGCTATTTAAGAAGGTCATTTTGGTAGAGCATGCGTATGATTTGATTTGGAAAGAGTGAAGCTCGGCAAATATGCTCCCAAGTTAGTGCAAATTAATTCGATATTTTTAAGTATGTGAAAGAAATATCATTTTAATTTTTGATGAAAAAATTATAAGAAAATATGTAACATTAAATTCATCTAAAGAATCTCACATAATTCATTCCCAAGTCATTTTTTTCTCCCTCATCTTAGTATTACCTGTAACTTATTTATTATTCATCTCACGTATTGTCTCTAGCATAATTTTCGATTTAAATCTTTTGACATCATTAAATTTTGAATTTTATAATAAAAATATTTTTTAAATACACACAACATATTCGTCGAGTGGTTTGCACACAAAAAAACATGCTAGCTATTTGGTATATATATGCATCACATACATATATATAATTTGTTGAATGTATTATAATAACATATATATATATATATATATATATATAGGCATAGGATGAGCACAAAAACTATTGTGAAACTACCTCACAGGTCAATTATGTGATACATATATCTAAACCGACCAGATTAATGAAAAATATTACATTTTATGCTAAAATTATTATTTTTAATTTTAAATAAGGATCATGTTGACTCATCTCAAGAAAATAGATTCGTGAGAATGTCTTATAAAAGACCTACTTGAAGATAAAGTGTAAACAATTTATGAATAATAATATTATAAAGTGAACCACAAAGATTTTCATTGTAAATTTTCTATTATCCCCTTTGATTGTTTGATTAATTGCATGAAAATTTTCTACATCATTTTTGGAAAATCTAATGACAATGATACATTAAAAATGAATATATGTTTGGTATTAAAAATATATTTTTTTACTATATTTATATAAAAGTGCTGATTATGGGTCCTGTTTTCTAATTTTCAAAAGATAAAAATGACCTCCTTATCAATACAAATTCAAAAACTCAATAAGGATATATATGTAAAATATTAATTGTTGTAAGGCAAAAATGAAATATGAAAATTTTATATTCATTCAACCTAATATATAATTAATTAGTAGTCTAATATTCTATGTTAGACTTAATTTTATTGTGGTGGTGAGTATCAAAACCAGTAGTAATAATACCAACCAGAAGATTATGCAAAACAGTAGCTTTTGAGTTGCTCTATTAGATCAGTACTTTAGTCAGTACTCAGCGGCTTAGTATAACAGTAGCAGAACTTAGTCCTACTGGATCAGCACTTAACGGATTGTTTCTGATCTTAATTGTTACCGTTACTTTATCTAGTACCAAGCATTTATTGCGACATTAATTGCTGTACGAAAACATTTAATTCATCCTGCTAATTTTAGTAAGTAACAAAACTGATTGATTGAAAGCTTTTTGCAGGATCCTCTTTAGGAAATAAATCTGCTTACATCAAGAGTCAAAAGAGCCGTTTTTCATTATAGACGTTGGACGCAGTTATCTATATATAAGAATCAAAACCATTTAGATAACAACGCTGATCATTCTTATCAATCCAACGATACATTGAGCAACCGCGAAATTTCCATTATCTTCAAAAGCTCAAACTTGCAGAAAAGCAGTACATACATCATATTATACATATGATCTTTGGAGATCATTTTGTACTGCTGTTTCTTCATCTCTTCAAGCAAAACTTTATAATATCGGGTAGAAGAGTTTGTAAACTGGAAAGAGTCTTTTCCAGAACATTGCTATATTGAACTATTGTATTGAGTTGCTAAGAGTTTCAGTAGGCAATAGATAAGCCCTGCTGAAGTGGGTGTATACAAGTGTGTATTGTAAAACCAAAGTCTTTTAGTGATACCTTCTTGAAAGAGAAGAAGGGGAGACGTAGAAGATTTTATCTTCGAATTTCCAGAAACAACTACTGTGTTACTACCTACTGCTATTATTGTTTTTCACCCTACTCCATCGGATTGTTTCCGCACTTTTAATTGTGATATGCTGGACGTACTGTTGAACAAGAACATCTACAATCTCTAACAGAAGTTGTCTGTTCTGGTAAATGCGTGGAATAAGTCTTCTGTTTCATTAGAAAAGATGCAAGAATTGCAGAAGCAATCCGGTGACAGAAGTGGTCTCGGATTCAGCAATAATGAAAGCACTTCTGAAACCAGTACTAAACCAGAACTGGAGAAAGGCAAAGGGAAATTCATTCACTTCGTCAAATCCAGTGTGGCATATGAACCGGAAGTACCGACTGTTCAAGTTGAAAGAAATGTAAATCAGATGAACAGAAGGAAGCATTATGGTCTGGGTTATGTTGAACCTAAGGGAAGAGTTGACCAGAGTTCTGGATCCAGTAGAAGATTCAACTCAGGAAGACAACCCCCTATGAAGGTTAAAAACTACCAGTACTATAATTCTAGACCTGTTCAGAAGAGATACAGGCCAGACAACAGGAACAGAAGGGAATAACAACATTCTGAGATGCATACTGTTAGAAATAACAGACCCTCTGCTGAACACACGTCTATGGATACCTGAAGTACAAAATCACCAAAAATTGTACAAATGTGGGTTCCTAATGGACTAATAAGGCTTGGACCCAAGTAGATTGGGTACCAGATACTAAAATTTGTGTTTGCAGGAACAAATAAAGAAAGCTAAAGTAAGCAGCTCCACATGGTATCTGGACAGCGGATGTTCCAGACACATGACTGGACAGAAAAATCTACTATCAGAAGTAATGAGTTGTACTGGACCAAAGATAACGTTTGGGGACAACTCAAAAGGTAAAACCATGGGTAAGGGTAAGATTATCCATGGTAACATAACTATCAATGACGTACTACTGGTTGAGAATCTTTGTTACAATCTGATTAGCATAAGTCAACTGTGTGATAATGGTTATTCTGTAGTTTTTCAGAAGCACATATGTACAGTTAAAGATTCTGCTGAGTCCACCGTATTAACTGGAAAGAGAGAAGGCAACACCTACAGAGTTTCTTGGAACTTAGATCATGTTAATGCTCCTACATGTTTAGTTGCCTCTCTTAGTGATAAGCATTGGCTCTGGCACAAGAGATTGAATCATTTGAATTTCAAATCAATCAACAATCTCAAGAAGCAGAACATAGTTGATGGTTTGCCTGATATTAATTTTGTTAAGAATCATGTTTGTTTTGCATGTCAGCTTGGAAAATAGATAAGATCCAGCTTCAAGAACAAAGGTAGTAAATCAACTTCAAGGTGTTTGGAATTACTGCATATGGACTTATTTGGTCCAATCCCTATCATGAGCTTAGGGGGAATGAAATACACTCTTGTTGTTATTGATGATTTCTCTAGATTTACTTGGGTAATATTTCTTGCTGGAAAGGATCAAACAAATAACCTCCCGATCAAGCTTCTAAAAAAGATTCAAAATGAAAAATCTTCTTCTATTGTTAAAATCAGAAGTGATCGGGGTACTGCGTTCACTAGCAAATTACTTGAGTTATATTTAGATGAGCAGGGAATTCATCATGAATATTCAGCTGCCAGAACGCCTCAACAAAACGGAGTAGCTGAGAGGAGAAACAGAACTCTTAAAGAAGCTGCTAGAACAATGTTAGCAGATGCAGACATCTCTCAGCGCTTCTGGGCAGAAGCAATCAACACTGAATGTTATACGCAAAATAGAACAATGGTCAACAAAAGGCATAATCAGACTCCTTATGAGATATGAAAAGGGAGTAAGCCTAATGTATCCTATTTCCATGTGTTTGGTTGCAAGTGCTTTGTGCTCAATAATGTCAAAAACTATTTAACTACATTTGATTCAAGATCAGATACTGGAATATTTCTTGGTTACTCTGCTGTGAGCAAATCTTTCAGAATCTTCAACAATAGAACTCTCAATGTTGAAGAATCGGTTCATGTTGTCTTTGATGAAGATAATAGTACTCCTGAAATATCTAATTTGTCAAATTTGAGTAACAGGATAGACATGATTCATCTGGAACCAGATAGCGAAGAAGATACAGAACCAAGCATTAAAGATGTTCAAAATCCAGAACCAGACATTCCAATAGTGGAACCAGAAGTACAAACATTAGACTTACCAGTACCAGCAGAAGACACTCAAGAACCTGCTACTGGTTCAGATGAGATCAATCCATATATATCAGATCAGGAAGAAATCCCTTCAAACCCTTTTATTTGGAGAAAATCTCATCCTCCTTCTTTGGTCATTGGAAATCCAGCAGCGCCTTTGAGAACCAGAAGGCAAATGATTAATGAATATATGCATGCTGCTTTCATTTCTCAAGATGAACCAAAGAAAATTGAAGAAGCCCTTCTGGATCCTAGTTGGATTGAAGCTATGCAAGAAGAGCTGAATCAATTCAAAAGAAACGAAGTTTGGTTTATAGTACCTAGACCATCTCACCAAGCTGTCATTGGAACCCGGTGGGTATTCAAAAACAAACTAAATGAAGAAGGCATAGTGATCAGAAATAAAGCAAGACTGGTGGCTCAAAGTTTTAGAAAAAAGAAGGAATCGACTATGATAAAACCTACGCACCAGTAGCAAGGCTCGAAGCTATCAGAATATTCTTAGCTTTTGCTGCTTTCAAGAATTTCAAAGTTTATCAAATGGATGTAAAGAGTGCTTTTCTAAATGGTCTACTACAAGAAGAAGTCTACGTCGAACAACCTCGAGGTTTCACTGATCATTTTTCACCTCATCATGTATTCAAATTACACAAAGCCTTGTATGGTCTAAAACATGCACCTAGAGCGTGGTATGACACTCTCTCACAATTTCTTGTCAATCATGATTTTACAATTGGGACAGTAGACAAAACTTTGTTTACTTTAGTCAAGAATAAACATATTCTATTGGTACAGATCTACGTTGATGATATTATTTTGGGGTCAACTAACCCCAAATTATGTGCAAAGTTTGCTAAATTGATGCAGGATCAATTCGAAACGAGCATGATGAGAGAATTAACATTCTTCCTAGGATTACAAATTAAACAACTTGATACTGGAATTTTCATAAATCAAGCTAAATATACTAAGGAGCTTCTGAAAAAGTTTGGTATGGAAGCATGCTCTGCTGCTTCTACTCCAATGACCTCATCTACCAAGCTTGATAAAGATGAAAGTGGAATTCCAGTAGAGGTAACTCAGTATCGTGGTCTTATTGGCTCACTGTTATATCTTACTGCCAGTAGACCTGATATATTATTTGATGTTTGCATTTGTGCAAGATTTCAATCTAACCCTAAGCAATCTCATTATATTGCTGCTAAACGCATTCTGAAGTACTTAAAGGGAACTCAAAATGTCGGCTTATGGTGTCCCATTGATTTATCTTTCAATCTTATTGGATATTCAGATGCTGATTATGCAGGTTGCAAACTAGACAGAAAAAGCACAAGTGGTTTTTGTCAATTTCTTGGTGATAGGCTGATCTCCTGGTTTAGTAAAAAGCAGACTTCCATAGCTACCTCTACTGCAGAAGCAGAATATCTTGCTGCTGGAAGTTGCTGCTCTCAAATACTATGGATGCAACAACTTAAAGACTGTGGAATTCAGGCCTCTAAATCACCTATTTTCTGTGACAATACCAGTGCCATTGCAATCACGCAAAATCCAATAATTCATTCCAGAACGAAGCACATAGACATCATACATCATTTTATAAGAGATCATGTGCAGAAGAAGGACATTCGTCTGGAATATATCTCTACTGATTTACAAGCAGCAGATATCTTTACTAAACCTCTGCCTGAGAATAAGTTTTCTTACTTTCGAAATATATTGGGTTTAATTGACTTAACTTGATTTTATGATATCATCTGGTTTATTTTATCAATTTTGTGTTAACTCTGTTCTCTTTGCAGAAGGATAAAAAAAAAACATGCGTCCTACTGCAAGCATCGGAATTACTTGAATATGATATTTTGAAATCCTTTTAGCTTGTCGTTTGTTGTTGTCTTATTTATACACAGGTTACATTTATGGTGAAGAAATTGAAGAATCTCAAGTCAGCCGAAGCGTCTACTAATTCACCTGACTGAGTTTTTCTTACTCAAACTATTTCATCATTCATTCAATGAAAGCAGTAAATAAACAAAAATGCCAAAATAAGATTCTTTTTCATTCATAAAACCAGAAGCATTACATTGAGTTTATCTACTACATTTGTTGAATATCAGCAGCTTGAAGTACTTTTCTTGTTGTAAAGTATTTCAGCAGGAAAATGATGGTCTTCTTCGAAAAGAATTTAGCAAGCTTGGGTCTTGTCAGCACTAATGTATTGGAAAAGGATGTCTTCAAACATCTGCTTACGAGAGGCTGGAAGTAGTCTTTGGAATTCCTCTGCTGATTCTAACCCTGGAGAAGACTCCGAGAGATCACTTGCACCTATCATATGTATTGGTTTGATGAAAAGATTGAATGACTTAGTTTGTGAACATGCATGCACTTATATAGAGTCACGGGAAGCAGAAGAGACGGCGATCTGGTTACTCGAATACCAAGATTCTTCCCCTCTATCCTCAGATATCATATCTTTGCATTTATTAGTTGCATTGATCGAGGGGGAACAGTATCGTTTTTCAGACTGACATTTTTACCCTATCAGAAGCAGAGAGGATGGTTTGTCTTTTCGATAAAACAACGAGTCTACTGGTTTTATCAAAGTGCTCACATATTTCAGTACTTTGAAACTTCCAGCAGACGTTATCATAAAACGACAAACCTCCTTCTGGTGTTTCTTAATAACCGATTGGACAGCCCGCTCTTTTTATTACTTTTCAAATTTTGAAATAATTAGTGCCTCTCTGACACACTCTGCATAGCTTTTCAAATACTCAACCGTAAACATATTGACACGTGTCCTTGTGTTTACATTGATGGCTGTACATTTTCTTAACCGCCTTTTTCATCTCTTTTCACTTTTTACGTTTCCAGAATCTTACTCTCTAACTACTGCTTTCTTTCGAAATCGTGCTCACACATCTACTTCGAAGCTACTTTCTTTATAGGAAACGAAAATGGCCGGAGCTTACATCCTGAATTCTTACCAGGTTAACTTCACATATATCCTTACTATCAAGGATGAAAATCTCCTAAAGATGTTTCAAACCATTGAAAAATCGGGACTCCGAAAATTCTTAGAAGCACCTGCTGTGATATATAAAACTGCCCTTCTGGAATTTTATGCTAAGGCTACTGTGGAAGAAGGGAAAATTGTGTGTTCCCAGGGTGACGCATCTATCTCTATCGATGCTGCTGTGCTTGGATCGACATATTTTCTCCCTTGTTCAGGACTCAATGAACTTTTTGGAATTTCCAAAGAGGAAATGTCCACTGCTTTACTGAACTTCCCAGCTTCTGGAGAAGAATTGTCTCCATCTTATTTCAAGAAGCTTCTGAAAATGGAATACCAAGTATTTGCTGATATTGTGGCTAAGACACTTCTTGTGAAAGCCAGTACTTTTGATCGTCTAACGAAAGAAAAAGTTCAAGGGATGGTCGCCATCACTTCTGGATACCAGGTGGATTGGAATCGTTTTCTATTCAAGATAATGAAGGAAATGGTGGTTAGAAGGAGTTCTGGTTTTGCTGTGCAGATCAGCCAAATGCTTAAGGATGCTGGTTTTGCTCTTACTTCTGATTCGGACTCATCGTACGTCACCATGGCAGATGCTGATAATGTGTTTGCGTTAAGACCAAAACCAACTGTGGCTGAATTTATTGCTCTGAAAAAGGAAGTGGGGGATGCTCAAGCTGAGGATCTAGCACCTCAGAAGAAAATCAAAAGAAAGAGAGTGGTAATCTCTACTGATTCTGACAAAACAATGTCCGAGGAATCTGCTGCTCAACCATCTCTGCTACTCACTCCCCACAAAAAGAAAGCTCGCACAGTTCTTCGGATCAAGAAGACAGCAGCCCTTTCTGAGCTGGAAACTGTTCCGATAAGGCAAGTATTTCCAGAAGCCGTTCCTTCTGCACGACCAACTGTCTCTGTCTCACTACCAACCACTGCTTCTGTTCCAACAACATCTACTGCTTCAACTTTCAGACCCGTGTCTGGAATTTTTATTCGTGAATCAACTGCCGGGTCTTCTGTTTTTCATTCCGTGAAGACTCTCTTCATCAGGAAAAGGAAAGGGAAAACTTATTGAAGAACCAAATTTTCAAGTTGCCAAATCATCTGTCTCTACTGGTATTGATCTCCATCTAGAAGAAATTGAGAACTTTGGAAATGAAGAAATGGAGTTCTTCAATGAATGGCACAAGGTTCGGGTTTTCTACCCCCTCACGTTTTTTAGAACAAAAGGTTCTTTTGGAAGGCTAGTAAAATATGAGAGCAAGGTCTTTGAATTTGCAAAGACAGAAAATGTGATTGAAGCGATGCACCGTCGCAGCTTCGTTTTCGAGCAGATTAAACATCAAAAGCTGGAATCAATTTTAAAGACTCTTAAGTCTAATTTTGATGCACTGATTCCCACTGCTGCTCACGATCAAGAAGTGATTCTTGTATTAACGGAACGTCTGAAAATAATGGATGAGCAACTTAGTGCTCAAGAACAGAATTTTGGAAAGACCGAACTATTCAATAGGCCTTATTCTAGATCTTGATCAGATTCAGCCAGTTGAGGAACAATCTATAGCACCTACAAACGCTATGGTTTCCAGTACTCCTGCATTTCCCACGATGCCTACTCAGTTCTCTTCTCTTGTATCTGTTCGAGAATTGGCTTCAGTAGATGAAGTCATTCAATCCATCACTCGGGACACCTCTGCGGTATCAGACACCGTTACAGCTGATGAATCCGTTCACCCAACAGTCCAACCAGCAGAACAAGCTCAGGAAGAATCGCATGCTGCCCCGTCTCCCTCCTTGCCAAATTTGGAGGTTTTCTCTACTGAGAACATCAAGAGGCGATGGTCATGATCTTGAATGATCCGATTCAACCAGTTGAACAGTTGGAAGCCACGGAAGTCGGTCAACCAGAAGAAAGCACACTTCCTGCACCTTCTGCTGTTTTTGAACATGCTGCTGTTGAACCCATTGCTGCTGAGCAATTTGTTGTTAAGGAAGGCCTCCCTACTGCATCGTCTACTGCTCTCGTTACTATTTCTTCTGCTCCTGTTTCTTCTACTGCGATACTTGTTGTTCCTACTGAATCACCAACTCAAATTGATCGCGTTGCACGTATTGCTGAAATCCGAGAACGACTGCGTAACGAAAGCTAATCGCCAGACGAAGCTCCATTCAATCTTGAATCTGAGATTGATGATCTTAAGAGGACTATTGACACTCTTTCTCAGACCGTCAAGAATTTATCCTATGATCATTCTGGTGAAGTCTATGCTTCCACAAATTTTAGAAAAAGTGTTATGACATATGTCCACAAGACCGCAGAATCATTGGCCAAAATTGAGAACGAAGCTGATCTCTTCCGACGAAATGTTCTCAAAAGCCATGCTGATCTTGTTCTTGGACAACTCGACGCTCGTCGAACTCTTTCTGCTCATGCTACGGATCTCCAAACTGTTTCCACCAAGGTTGACAATCTAGACTCCCGACTTGATACTATCAATGCTGAGATTACATCTCAATCTCAAACAATCCAAGCCTTGAATGATCAAGTATCCCGTCACACACCAACACTGGATATTCTGCATGATGGGATTATTTCACTCAGTGGCCGAATGGATCTATTACTTGCTCGAGTTCACGCTGCTGATGCCAAAAAGGGGGAAATAGAAGGCATGATGGAAGCTCAAGCAGAACCATCCAACAGAAATCAAGATCCTCAGGATGAAGATACTCTGTTCCGAGATATTGGAACAGATGACTAAATTTTTTGATTTTTCTCAAAACTCTGTTTGAACTATTTATTTACTTTTTAATCATCTGGTTTTAGTTGATATCTAACTTCCAGGTTTTGGCATCACCGCAAAGGGGGAAATTGTTAGACTTAATTTTATTGTGGTGGTGAGTATCAAAACCAGTAGTAATAATACCAACCAGAAGATTATGCAAAACAGTAGCTTTTGAGTTGCTCTATCAGATCAGTACTTTAGTCAGTACTCAGCGGCTTAGTATAACAGTAGCAGAACTTAGTCCTACTGGATCAGCACTTAACGGATTGTTTCTGATATTAATTGTTACCGTTACTTTATCTAGTACCAAGCATTTATTGCGACATTAATTGCTGTACGAAAACATTTAATTCGTCCTGCTAATTTTAGTAAGTAACAAAACTGATTGATTGAAAGCTTTTTGCAGGATCCTCTTTAGGAAATAAAGCTGCTTATATCAAGAGTCGAAAGAGCCGTTTTTCATTATAGACGTTGGATGCAGTTATCTATATATAGAATCAAAACCATTTAGATAACAACGCTGATCATTCTTATCAATCCAACGATACATTGAGCAACCGCGAAATTTCCATTATCTTCAAAAGCTCAAACTTGCAGAAAAGCAGTACACGCATCATATTATACACCTGATCTTTGGAGATCATTTTGTACTGTTGTTTCTTCATCTCTTCAAGCAAAACTTTATAATATCGTGTAGAATAGTTTGTAAACTGGAAAGAGTCTTTTCCAGAACATTGCTATATTGAACTATTGTATTGAGTTGCTAAGAGTTTCAGTAGGCAATAGATAAGCACTGCTGAAGTGGGTGTGTACAAGTGTATACTATAAAACCAAAGTCTTTTAGTGATACCTTCTGGAAACAGAAGAAGGGGAGACGTAGAAGATTTTATCTTCGAACTTCCAGAAACAACTATTGTGTTACTACCTACTGCTATTATTGTTTTTCACCCTACTTCATCGGATTGTTTCCGCACTTTTAATTGTGATCTGCTGGACGTATTATTGAACAAGAACAGCTACAATCTCTAACAGGATTTTAGCACCCTTTGCATAAACTATCATCGAAGGAGAAGAGTTTTTTCACGCCCCCTCTAAACTTTACATCGATCCCCAACATTCTACCTAATATATAAATAATAATCTAACAAATGCTACAGAATTTTCACTACAATATACATTGACAATAATAATTTATATTACTTCGAGAATAAAATGTAACTTCTATATTTATTTTTTCAAATAATCCATCTTTATACTACATTCAAATATTTTATCATTTAAATTTTCTGTACGTGTTATTTTATTATTTTAATGCAATTTTGTAATTATATTTTTAGTGCATTTTCTAATTAAATAATAAATTATATTATTACAAAAAAATATATGAAAAAATTATTTATATATACACTAATAGAATAACATAATAAATATATATTAATATGAAGTTAATACTAACATATTTTATGATTTTTTAATTAAGAGTTGAAATTAAAGAGTTTAATAAATTATTTAGGAGAATTTACGAGATAGACAATATATTTCAAAAATTAGTTATGGAAAATTTAAAACGGAGAAAATTTAAATTATTTTTGTAAATTGACATACTTTAGATTTTGGCATGTTAATTAGCTATATTTCAGTTTTAGTGCAAGAACTTGCTTCTTTTCCAATATTAGTGTAATATTCTTGTCCCGTATGGAAAAAAATTGAAGATTTAAAATAGGTCGTCACAGTTATCGTTTTTCGACTAAATGCTGAAGTAACAATGTATATTGTTGATGTTGAACACCATATCAACTCAGGCCTAGAGCATTTCAATTAAGTTTTTTTTTTCTTTTGTTGTTGGAATGTTGAAGTAACACTGTATATTATTGATGTCATATTCAGCATCATGACAACCTTCTATATAGCGGGAAAAAATTACTAGAGTTGTAAATTTTTTTAAAAAACCTCCCCAATTATCATTAAAAAAAATCAAAAGTAGACTAATTTATTATACAAATTTTATAATTTTTCAGTAAATTCCATGCAATGTGCATTTCACCATCGTTAAAATTAGTCGGCAGCCCGTACTGTTGTATTACACGAAGTCTGAAAATAAAAAATCTGACTTTTTTGGTTGAGTGGATTAAATAAGGATAGATTAATAGTCAAATATTTATCGTTAAAATTTTAAGTTGTTTTAATAATCATTTTGACCTTGTTTAAGATCCAATTTTATGGATAACTATTTGATTAATAAAATTGGATCTTAAACCGGGTCAAAATGATTATTAAAACATCTTAAAATTTTAACGATAAATATTTGACTATTAATCTATCCTTATTTAATCAACTCAACCAAACACACCCTTAGTATATTGCATAGAATCATTATGAGTATATCTATATTCACAAAAAATTTGACTTCGTATATCTATATTACGAGTATATCCAGATTCACAATAATAGAAATTGACGTCCTATATCTATATTCACAAAAAAATTTGTGATACAGTCTTAAAAGTCAATTTTGTGAGACATATCTCCTATTTGGGTCACCCATGAAAAAATATTACTTTTTATGCCAATAATATTACATATTATTGTAAATATGAGTAGGTTGACCAATCTCACAGATAAAAATTCGTGATATCATCTCACAAAAGTAATCTATATTATTGTTTTATGTTGTTTCTCCTTAAATAAATGAAATATATATTGGATTTTAATTAGCAGATTGGGGTTGAGTTGAATTTAAGTATTTGATTTTTGAATAAAAACCGACAAACATTCCCAACATACAATATTCTAATTATGTTATAAAATCCCTATCAAATTAACACCCAATTAAACACCCCCCAAACACACAACGACTCCTCTATGTGTGTTGTTATATTTATATATAATTTTGTTATGTTGTCCATTAACTATGTCCATCTCTGGACTCACAACTGAAATAGATATCCCATTTTCTCGGGTTCGGGTATGTGGATATTATCCACATCCCTGAACCCGTCCCAAAAATAATATTAATAATAAAAAATAATATTATTAGTATTAATATTATAATAATAATTTTTTTAAAAAATAATAATATTATTAATATTAATATCATCACTAATAATAATAGATAATAATAAGTTTTGGTTTGAGAATCGTCGTACTCGTCCCAGTCTTGTGTCATTAATATTTTTGAAACGAGGATGAAGATTTGATCTCCGCGATAATCTCCGAACCCGAAAAAGCGAAGATCGGGATGGGTATGCGGGTATAGATGAAATTCGGGGATGGTGATGGGAATGAGGATGACAAACCCGTCCTCGCCCCATTGACATCCCTAACAGTGACAATGTTAAAATAAGATGTCATCCTATTCTGTTTTTTTTCTTCCTATTTTAAAAAATTATTTTATTATAGGTGATCCTACCCCGTCCAAGAATGGATGTGATTCCAAGAGTATGCATGTATGAGACTGTACGGTTAAGAAGGACTTCAAAGATTTGATAGGTATTTGATATGTATTAGTTATATCATGCATCAATGCACGTCTTCTTTTCGAAAGCTAATCACATAAGAACTTCAAAATTAAACATACTTGACTTGGAGCAATTATAAGATAAGTGACCCTTGGGAAGTTTCTCAGAGTGTGTGTGAGTGATGATATAAGGACACTAAAAAGACACGTGTTGGTACAACGTTGACAATCATCGAATATGATGGTATAGTTGTGAAGTACACATGATTTTACTATTTGTAAAAATTAACAATATCATGTGGAGTTTCTTTTTTTTTTTTTAATCCCTACATCAATTGCTATTGCCTTTTTTTTTAATTAGCTTTTGTGATCGAAAAAAATATCATTTATGATCTTTGTGAAAGTAAAAAAAAAAACGTATGTTTATCACCCTTGTTTGGTCATATGTTTTAAATTATTTCATTCAAATTAAGAAAGAATTAAATATAAATTAAAAGAGGCTAGGTAGGCTAATATACATTAATTCTCTGCTACATCTTCATGTATATTGCAAATCGGGTTTTCCAGTTGGTTTTGTGAATCCAACCAGTTTAAAAGCCATAGGACGTTTGTCTGCAATTGGAGTCAAAGTAATACAAATTAATTGTGATGTCGGCGTGATCAAATCTTAGTTTTACTTGCCGACAATACAATAAATGCTATTGAATACATTATATATCATCATTTAAAATCATGAATTTATGAGCATCGTTTGACAATTTTTATGCATTAATATTATAATCATGCACGTTAATGTCAACTAACGACATTTCGAATGAAGTTATTAATGCATCATCCTTGATTGTAATTCACTTGCCATTTATCTTTTTCTTCCATTTCTTTTTTCGGAAAATTTTTAGATTTTTTTATATATATCAAACAGCCAAAGTTTCAAAATAAATCTAATTTCTTGAGGCTATTCCTATAAACAAATGAGATGTAGAGTATTCTATCTATATAATAATAATAATAATAATAATAATAAAAAAGTGAATTCTGTGGAAGTAACACAAATAATAATAATAATCAATAAATAAATAAAAAAGATTAAAAAGTCAACAAGGAGGATTAGATAAGACACGTACATGTGCTAAATAAATTCGATGAAGTTGGTTAGTTTATAAACATGAGAGGTGTTTTATATCAAAATGTTTGTTTATTGGGTGGTGTAATATCTTGGATTTATAAGCCGTTATTTATTAGTTTCATATAAAATTGTTGACACCTTGAAAAGTCGGCATCCGCGATGGTCCACTTTAGATGGCTTTCTCTCACTTTATCGATAGTAGCCTTTTTTTAGGTTGTCTTTTTCACTATATCGACTCTCAACGAGAACATCGATGTTAATTTATAAACCCAATAAGTATCTCATCCCAACAGGCAGGTTAATTGTAAAGTGTAACTTAATTGATTTTATATATAAATCAATCTTTATTAGTGTAATATATGAATATGAGATAAATATAAAAACTGTGTTAATTAAAGATCCAAGTTTTACCCCATTCAATTAAGAAACCCGGGAAGAAAGTTGAGGAGAAATTACGCTGCATTGCATGCGTCTTCAACTCTACGTACTTTCAACAGCAATACGTATCAATGTACGTATGTATGTATGTATACTCAAACTGCAAACATGCATGCGCGTATGTATATGTGACCATGTCCTGGTCATAATGATCATCCATTATTCAACCTAAACAAGTCGCTCCAAGCAAGCAATCGAGCAATTTCCCAGATACTGTGGAGTTCCGAACACCTACACAGCCACACTTCGTCTGTTGTTTTGCACATCGATCGAATGCATATGTGTAATCATGTCCTCATTTCAATGACCTTCTCCAAGCAAGCAATCCAGCAATTTCCGAGATGCTGTGTGGTGTATATCTTAAAGGTGTAATACACAGAATGATCGAAGATGGTAAATACATGCACGAAATTTGCGCTCCAAGCTACTCCATAAATCTGTCGAACAGAGGCACAAAATCGAGAAATTGGCGCGTTTTGACCAACTCGTTTTATTGTGTCGCTCATACACACCCCAACATCCGACTACTTTCAATCACACACACAATTAATTAATTTCCGCGTGTGGTGATTATCTTTTCACAGACACGAATACCGTCCCCAACATTTGAATTCAGGCAGCATTAATTTACACCCAATCAAATCTTCATTAGTTACGTGAATTGATGAGAATTAACATATCAAGTAATTTTGATGCAATTTAACATCTCTGCCGCGTGGGAAGCCGATCGAGGATTCAAATGGAAATCACATAGCATTACACGCCCCCTATAAAACCGGGAAAGGGGCAAACCTTATTTTTCACATCACATCTTTCATAATTCAAGAAATCTCAATCTTGATTACTATACAATGAGTTCGAAGAGATCTGCAGCTGAACTTCTCACGGGAACTAATCCCTGCTATGCTTCAACCAACTTTCATCAACCCAAACCAGATACAACGGTCTTAGCTTCCCAATATACAAACCCTCCTCCTACAAACAACAATGCTTCAAAAAACCGCTCTGCCGCCGGTTACACCCTCGATCATAATGTCGCAGCCACCAAGAAAACTGGCCCATCCACCAGACGCAACGTCGGCCTTTGGTAACACAGCAGCTAGCTAACATAAATAATGGAATAATTAATGAATTATATAGATGTATATTAATGAGTTTAATTGTGTTTTTATTCTGTTTATATGTACGTATAGTTCTCATTCCTTTATTAGTTACACATGTATGTGAAAAGGCTGTGCGTAATTAGATCTGTTAATTAGCTTCTGAATTAAGAACATCAAATGTATGGTTATGTAATATATATATATATATATATATAGCATCATATTATTATTTATCTGTGTACATGTTTTTGATATTTGATTCAAATTTGTTGACATGAATTCCATGTTCGGTCACAAGTTTTTGAAGATAAACTGATCAACAAGGCCCGTCCCACCAAGATTATTATGTACTTTTTTACTTGTATGAGCCGGCTGACAATTTACACCGAAGCGATAACGATCGTGATGATAAAAAATATGCGGAATAAAATAATCAACAAAACCGAAACATATTCTATGTTGTCTTTATTATATTGAAGATAAATGTAAATATCTTAGATACAATATCTTGCACGTGTAAAAGTAAATGAAGAATGCAAAGCTTGCGAGTATACAAAATTAAAGTCGTTTCCAGCTATTTAAGAAGGTCATTTTGGTAGAGCATGCGTATGATTTGATTTGGAAAGAGTGAAGCTCGGCAAATATGCTCCCAAGTTAGTGCAAATTAATTCGATATTTTTAAGTATGTGAAAGAAATATCATTTTAATTTTTGATGAAAAAATTATAAGAAAATATGTAACATTAAATTCATCTAAAGAATCTCACATAATTCATTCCCAAGTCATTTTTTTCTCCCTCATCTTAGTATTACCTGTAACTTATTTATTATTCATCTCACGTATTGTCTCTAGCATAATTTTCGATTTAAATCTTTTGACATCATTAAATTTTGAATTTTATAATAAAAATATTTTTTAAATACACACAACATATTCGTCGAGTGGTTTGCACACAAAAAAACATGCTAGCTATTTGGTATATATATGCATCACATACATATATATAATTTGTTGAATGTATTATAATAACATATATATATATATAGGCATAGGATGAGCACAAAAACTCTTGTGAAACTACCTCACATGTCAATTATGTGATACATATATCTAAACCGACCAGATTAATGAAAAATATTACATTTTATGCTAAAATTATTATTTTTAATTTTAAATAAAGATCATGTTGACTCATCTCAAGAAAATAGATTCGTGAGACTGTCTTATAAAAGACCTACTTAAAGATAAAGTGTAAACAATTTATGAATAATAATATTATAAAGTGAACCATAAAGATTTTCATTGTAAATTTTCTATTATCCCCTTTGATTGTTTGATTAATTGCATGAAAATTTTCTACATCATTTTTGGAAAATCTAATGACAATGATACATTAAAAATGAATATATGTTTGGTATTAAAAATATATTTTTTTACTATATTTATATAAAAGTGCTAATTATGGGTCCTGTTTTCTAATTTTCAAAAGATAAAAATGACCTCCTTATCAATACAAATTCAAAAACTCAATAAGGATATATATGTAAAATATTAATTGTTGTAAGGCAAAAATGAAATTTCAACCTAATATATAATTAATTAGTAGTCTAATATTCTATGTTAGACTTAATTTTATTGTGGTGGTGAGTATCAAAACCAGTAGTAATAATACCAACCAGAAGATTATGCAAAACAGTAGCTTTTGAGTTGCTCTATCAGATCAGTACTTTAGTCAGTACTCAGCGGCTTAGTATAACAGTAGCAGAACTTAGTCCTACTGGATCAGCACTTAACGGATTGTTTCTGATATTAATTGTTACCGTTACTTTATCTAGTACCAAGCATTTATTGCGACATTAATTGCTGTACGAAAACATTTAATTCGTCCTGCTAATTTTAGTAAGTAACAAAACTGATTGATTGAAAGCTTTTTGCAGGATCCTCTTTAGGAAATAAAGCTGCTTATATCAAGAGTCGAAAGAGCCGTTTTTCATTATAGACGTTGGACGCAGTTATCTATATATAAGAATCAAAACCATTTAGATAACAACGCTGATCATTCTTATCAATCCAACGATACATTGAGCAACCGCGAAATTTCCATTATCTTTAAAAGCTCAAACTTGCAGAAAAGCAGTACACGCATCATATTATACACCTGATCTTTGGAGATCATTTTGTACTGCTGTTTCTTCATCTCTTCAAGCAAAACTTTATAATATCGTGTAGAATAGTTTGTAAACTGGAAAGAGTCTTTTCCAGAACATTGCTATATTGAACTATTGTATTGAGTTGCTAAGAGTTTCAGTAGGCAATAGATAAGCCCTGCTGAAGTGGGTGTATACAAGTGTGTATTGTAAAACCAAAGTCTTTTAGTGATATCTTCTGGAAAGAGAAGAAGGGGAGACGTAGAAGATTTTATCTTCGAACTTCCAGAAACAACTACTGTGTTACTACCTACTGCTATTATTGTTTTTCACCCTACTCCATCGGATTGTTTCCGCACTTTTAATTGTGATCTGCTGGACGTACTGTTGAACAAGAACATCTACAATCTCTAACAGAAGTTGTCTGTTCTGGTACATGCGTGGAATAAGTCTTCTGTTTCATTAGAAAAGATGCAAGAATTGCAGAAGCAATCCGGTGACAGAAGTGGTCTCGGATTCAGCAATAATGAAAGCACTTCTGAAACTAGTACTAAACCAGAACTGGAGAAAGGCAAAGGGAAATTCATTCACTTCGTCAAATCCAGTGTGGCATATGAACCGGAAGTACCGACTGTTCAAGTTGAAAGAAATGTAAATCAGATGAACAGAAGGAAGCATTATGGTCTGGGTTATGTTGAACCTAAGGGAAGAGTTGACCAGAGTTCTGGATCCAGTAGAAGATTCAACTCAGGAAGACAACCCCCTATGAAGGTTAAAAACTACCAGTACTATAATTCTAGACCTGTTCAGAAGAGATACAGGCCAGGCAACAGGAACAGAAGGGAATAACAACATTCTGAGATGCATACTGTTAGAAATAACAGACCCTCTGCTGCACACACGTCTATGGATACCCGAAGTACAAAATCACCAAAAATTGTACAAATGTGGGTTCCTAATGGACTAATAAGGCTTGGACCCAAGTAGATTGGGTACCAGATACTAAAATTTGTGTTTGCAGGAACAAATAAAGAAAGCTAAAGTAAGCAGCTCCACATGGTATCTGGACAGCGGATGTTCCAGACACATGACTGGACAGAAAAATCTACTATCAGAAGTAATGAGTTGTACTGGACCAAAGATAACGTTTGGGGACAACTCAAAAGGTAAAACCATGGGTAAGGGTAAGATTATCCATGGTAACATAACTATCAATGACGTACTACTGGTTGAGAATCTTTGTTACAATCTGATTAGCATAAGTCAACTGTGTGATAATGGTTATTCTGTAGTTTTTCAGAAGCACATATGTACAGTTAAAGATTCTGCTGAGTCCACCGTATTAACTGGAAAGAGAGAAGGCAACACCTACAGAGTTTCTTGGAACTTAGATCATGTTAATGCTCCTACATGTTTAGTTGCCTCTCTTAGTGATAAGCATTGGCTCTGGCACAAGAGATTGAATCATTTGAATTTCAAATCAATCAACAATCTCAAGAAGCAGAACATAGTTGATGGTTTGCCTGATATTAATTTTGTTAAGAATCATGTTTGTTTTGCATGTCAGCTTGGAAAATAGATAAGATCCAGCTTCAAGAACAAAGGTAGTAAATCAACTTCAAGGTGTTTGGAATTACTGCATATGGACTTATTTGGTCCAATCCCTATCATGAGCTTAGGGGGAATGAAATACACTCTTGTTGTTATTGATGATTTCTCTAGATTTACTTGGGTAATATTTCTTGCTGGAAAGGATCAAACAAATAACCTCCCGATCAAGCTTCTAAAAAAGATTCAAAATGAAAAATCTTCTTCTATTGTTAAAATCAGAAGTGATCGGGGTACTGCGTTCACTAACAAATTACTTGAGTTATATTTAGATGAGCAGGGAATTCATCATGAATATTCAGCTGCCAGAACACCTCAACAAAACGGAGTAGCTGAGAGGAGAAACAGAACTCTTAAAGAAGCTGCTAGAACAATGTTAGCAGATGCAGACATCTCTCAGCGCTTCTGGGCAGAAGCAATCAACACTGAATGTTATACGCAAAATAGAACAATGGTCAACAAAAGGCATAATCAGACTCCTTATGAGATATGAAAAGGGAGTAAGCCTAATGTATCCTATTTCCATGTGTTTGGTTGCAAGTGCTTTGTGCTCAATAATGTCAAAAACTATTTAACTGCATTTGATTCAAGATCAGATACTGGAATATTTCTTGGTTACTCTGCTGTGAGCAAATCTTTCAGAATCTTCAACAATAGAACTCTCAATGTTGAAGAATCGGTTCATGTTGTCTTTTGATGAAGATAATAGTACTCCTGAAATATCTAATTTGTCAAATTTGAGTAACAGGATAGACAGGATTCATCTGGAACCAGATAGCGAAGAAGATACAGAACCAAGCATTAAAGATGTTCAAAATCCAGAACCAGACATTCCAATAGTGGAACCAGAAGTACAAACATTAGACTTACCAGTACCAGCAGAAGACACTCAAGAACCTGCTACTGGTTCAGATGAGATCAATCCATATATATCAGATCAGGAAGAAATCCCTTCAAACCCTTTTATTTGGAGAAAATCTCATCCTCCTTCTTTGGTCATTGGAAATCCAGCAGCGCCTTTGAGAACCAGAAGGCAAATGATTAATGAATATATGCATGCTGCTTTCATTTCTCAAGATGAACCAAAGAAAATTGAAGAAGCCCTTCTGGATCCTAGTTGGATTGAAGCTATGCAAGAAGAGCTGAATCAATTCAAAAGAAACGAAGTTTGGTTTATAGTACCTAGACCATCTCACCAAGCTGTCATTGGAACCCGGTGGGTATTCAAAAACAAACTAAATGAAGAAGGCACAGTGATCAGAAATAAAGCAAGACTGGTGGCTCAAAGTTTTAGAAAAAAGAAGGAATCGACTATGATGAAACCTACGCACCAGTAGCAAGGCTCGAAGCTATCAGAATATTCTTAGCTTTTGCTGCTTTCAAGAATTTCAAAGTTTATCAAATGGATGTAAAGAGTGCTTTTCTAAATGGTCTACTACAAGAAGAAGTCTACGTCGAACAACCTCGAGGTTTCACTGATCATTTTTCACCTCATCATGTATTCAAATTACACAAAGCCTTGTATGGTCTAAAACATGCACCTAGAGCGTGGTATGACACTCTCTCACAATTTCATGTCAATCATGATTTTACAATTGGGACAGTAGACAAAACTTTGTTTACTTTAGTCAAGAATAAACATATTCTATTGGTACAGATCTACGTTGATGATATTATTTTGGGGTCAACTAACCCCAAATTATGTGCAAAGTTTGCTAAATTGATGCAGGATCAATTCGAAATGAGCATGATGAGAGAATTAACATTCTTCCTAGGATTACAAATTAAACAACTTGATACTGGAATTTTCATAAATCAAGCTAAATAGACTAAGGAGCTTCTGAAAAAGTTTGGTGTGGAAGCATGCTCTGCTGCTTCTACTCCAATGAGCTCATCTACCAAGCTTGATAAAGATGAAAGTGGAATTCCAGTAGAGGTAACTCAGTATCGTGGTCTTATTGGCTCACTGTTATATCTTACTGCCAGTAGACCTGATATATTATTTGATGTTTGCATTTGTGCAAGATTTCAATCTAACCCTAAGCAATCTCATTATATTGCTGCTAAACGCATTCTGAAGTACTTAAAGGGAAATCAAAATGTCGGCTTATGGTGTCCCATTGATTTATCTTTCAATCTTATTGGATATTCAGATGCTGATTATGCAGGTTGCAAACTAGACAGAAAAAGCACAAGTGGTTTTTGTCAATTTCTTGGTGATAGGCTGATCTCCTGGTTTAGTAAAAAGCAGACTTCCATAGCTACCTCTACTGCAGAAGCAGAATATCTTGCTGCTGGAAGTTGCTGCTCTCAAATACTATGGATGCAACAACTTAAAGACTATGGAATTCAGGCCTCTAAATCACCTATTTTCTGTGACAATACCAGTGCCATTGCAATCACGCAAAATCCAATAATTCATTCCAGAACGAAGCACATAGACATCATACATCATTTTATAAGAGATCATGTGCAGAAGAAGGACATTCGTCTGGAATATATCTCTACTGATTTACAAGCAGCAGATATCTTTACTAAACCTCTGCCTGAGAATAAGTTTTCTTACTTTCGAAATATATTGGGTTTAATTGACTTAACTTGATTTTATGATATCATCTGGTTTATTTTATCAATTTTGTGTTAACTCTGTTCTCTTTGCAGAAGGATAAAAAAAAACATGCGTCCTACTGCAAGCATCGGAATTACTTGAATCTGACATTTTGAAATCCTTTTAGCTTGTCGTTTGTTGTTGTCTTATTTATACACAGGTTACATTTATGGTGAAGAAATTGAAGAATCTCAAGTCAGCCGAAGCGTCTTCTAATTCACCTGACTGAGTTTTTCTTACTCAAACTATTTCATCATTCATTCAATGAAAGCAGTAAATAAACAAAAATGCCAAAATAAGATTCTTTTTCATTCATAAAACCAGAAGCATTACATTGAGTTTATCTACTACATTTGTTGAATATCAGCAGCTTGAAGTACTTTTCTTGTTGTAAAGTATTTCAGCAGGAAAATGATGGTCTTCTTCGAAAAGAATTTAGCAAGCTTGGGTCTTGTCAGCACTAATGTATTGGAAAAGGATGTCTTCAAACATCTGCTTACGAGAGGCTGGAAGTAGTCTTTGGAATTCCTCTGCTGATTCTAACCCTGGAGAAGACTCCGAGAGATCACTTGCACCTATCATATGTATTGGTTTGATGAAAAGATTGAATGACTTAGTTTGTGAACATGCATGCACTTATATAGAGTCACGGGAAGCAGAAGAGACGGCGATCTGGTTACTCGAATACCAAGATTCTTCCCCTCTATCCTCAGATATCATATCTTTGCATTTATTAGTTGCATTGATCGAGGGGGAACAGTATCGTTTTTCAGACTGACATTTTTACCCTATCAGAAGCAGAGAGGATGGTTTGTCTTTTCGATAAAACAACGAGTCTACTGGTTTTATCAAAGTGCTCACTTATTTCAGTACTTTGAAACTTCCAGCAGACGTTATCATAAAACGACAAACCTCCTTCTGGTGTTTCTTAAGAACGATTGGACAGCCCGCTCTTTTTATTACTTTTCAAATTTTGAAATAATTAGTGCCTCTCTGACACACTCTGCATAGCTTTTCAAATACTCAACCGTAAACATATTGACACGTGTCCTTGTGTTTACATTGATGGCTGTACATTTTCTTAACCGCCTTTTTCATCTCTTTTCACTTTTTACGTTTCCAGAATCTTACTCTCTAACTACTGCTTTCTTTCGAAATCGTGCTCACACATCTACTTCGAAGCTACTTTCTTTATAGGAAACGAAAATGGCCGGAGCTTACATCCTGAATGCTTACCAGGTTAACTTCACATATATCCTTACTATCAAGGATGAAAATCTCCTAAAGATGTTTCAAACCATTGAAAAATCGGGACTCCGAAAATTCTTAGAAGCACCTGCTGTGATATATAAAACTGCCCTTCTGGAATTTTATGCTAAGGCTACTGTGGAAGAAGGGAAAATTGTGTGTTCCCAGGGTGACGCATCTATCTCTATCGATGCTGCTGTGCTTGGATCGACATATTTTCTCCCTTGTTCAGGACTCAATGAACTTTCTGGAATTTCCAAAGAGGAAATGTCCACTGCTTTACTGAACTTCCCAGCTTCTGGAGAAGAATTGTTTCCATCTTGTTTCAAGAAGCTTCTGAAAATGGAATACCAAGTATTTGCTGATATTGTGGCTAAGACACTTCTTGTGAAAGCCAGTACTTTTGATCGTCTAACGAAAGAAAAAGTTCAAGGGATGGTCGCCATCACTTCTGGATACCAGGTGGATTGGAATCGTTTTCTATTCAAGATAATGAAGGAAATGGTGGTTAGAAGGAGTTCTGGTTTTGCTGTGCAGATCAGCCAAATGCTTAAGGATGCTGGTTTTGCTCTTACTTCTGATTCGGACTCATCGTACGTCACCATGGCGGATGCTGATAATGTGTTTGCGTTAAGACCAAAGCCAACTGTGGCTGAATTTATTGCTCTGAAAAAGGAAGTGGGGGATGCTCAAGCTGAGGATCTAGCACCTCAGAAGAAAATCAAAAGAAAGAGAGTGGTAATCTCTACTGATTCTGACAAAACAATGTCCGAGGAATATGCTGCTCAACCATCTCTGCTACTCACTCCCCACAAAAAGAAAGCTCGCACAGTTCTTCGGATCAAGAAGACAGCAGCCCTTTCTGAGCTGGAAACTGTTCCGATAAGGCAAGTATTTCCAGAAGCCGTTCCTTCTGCACGAACAACTGTCTCTGTCTCACTACCAACCACTGCTTCTGTTCCAACAACATCTACTGCTTCAACTTTCAGACCCGTGTCTGGAATTTTTATTCGTGAATCAACTGCCGGGTCTTCTGTTTTTCATTCCGTGAAGACTCTCTTCATCAGGAAAAGGAAAGGGAAAACTTATTGAAGAACCAAATTTTCAAGTTGCCAAATCATCTGTCTCTACTGGTATTGATCTCCATCTAGAAGAAACTGAGAACTTTGGAAATGAAGAAATGGAGTTCTTCAATGAATGGCACAAGGTTCGGGTTTTCTACCCCCTCACGTTTTTTAGAACAAAAGTTCTTTTGGAAGGCTAGTAAAATATGAGAGCAAGGTCTTTGAATTTGCAAAGACAGAAAATGTGATTGAAGCGATGCACCGTCGCAGCTTCGTTTTCGAGCAGATTAAACATCAAAAGCTGGAATCAATTTTAAAGACTCTTAAGTCTAATTTTGATGCACTGATTCCCACTGCTGCTCACGATCAAGAAGTGATTCTTGTATTAACGGAACGTCTGAAAATAATGGATGAGCAACTTAGTGCTCAAGAACAGAATTTTGGAAAGACCGAACTATTCAATAGGCCTTATTCTAGATCTTGATCAGATTCAGCCAGTTGAGGAACAATCTATAGCACCTACAAACGCTATGGTTTCCAGTACTCCTGCATTTCCCACGATGCCTACTCAGTTCTCTTCTCTTGTATCTGTTCGAGAATTGGCTTCAGTAGATGAAGTCATTCAATCCATCACTCGGGACACCTCTGCGGTATCAGACACCGTTACAGCTGATGAATCCGTTCACCCAACAGTCCAACCAGCAGAACAAGCTCAGGAAGAATCGCATGCTGCCCCGTCTCCCTCCTTGCCAAATTTGGAGGTTTTCTCTACTGAGAACATCAAGAGGCGATGGTCATGATCTTGAATGATCCGATTCAACCAGTTGAACAGTTGGAAGCCACGGAAGTCGGTCAACCAGAAGAAAGCACACTTCCTGCACCTTCTGCTGTTTTTGAACATGCTGCTGTTGAACCCATTGCTGCTGAGCAATTTTTTGTTAAGGAAGGCCTCCCTACTGCATCGTCTACTGCTCTCGTTACTATTTCTTCTGCTCCTGTTTCTTCTACTGCGATACTTGTTGTTCCTACTGAATCACCAACTCAAATTGATCGCGTTGCACGTATTGCTGAAATCCGAGAACGACTGCGTAACGAAAGCTAATCGCCAGACGAAGCTCCATTCAATCTTGAATCTGAGATTGATGATCTTAAGAGGACTATTGACACTCTTTCTCAGACCGTCAAGAATTTATCCTATGATCATTCTGGTGAAGTCTATGCTTCCACAAATTTTAGAAAAAGTGTTATGACATATGTCCACAAGACCGCAGAATCATTGGCCAAAATTGAGAACGAAGCTGATCTCTTCCGACGAAATGTTCTCAAAAGCCATGCTGATCTTGTTCTTGGACAACTCGACGCTCGTCGAACTCTTTCTGCTCATGCTACGGATCTCCAAACTGTTTCCACCAAGGTTGACAATCTAGACTCCCGACTTGATACTATCAATGCTGAGATTACATCTCAATCTCAAACAATCCAAGCCTTGAATGATCAAGTATCCCGTCACACACCAACACTGGATATTCTGCATGATGGGATTATTTCACTCAGTGGCCGAATGGATCTATTACTTGCTCGAGTTCACGCTGCTGATGCCAAAAAGGGGGAAATAGAAGGCATGATAGAAGCTCAAGCAGAACCATCCAACAGAAATCAAGATCCTCAGGATGAAGGTACTCTGTTCCGAGATATTGGAACAGATGACTAAATTTTTTGATTTTTCTCAAAACTCTGTTTGAACTATTTATTTAGTTTTTAATCATCTGGTTTTAGTTGATATCTAACTTCCAGGTTTTGGCATCACCGCAAAGGGGGAAATTGTTAGACTTAATTTTATTGTGGTGATGAGTATCAAAACCAGTAGTAATAATACCAACCAGAAGATTATGCAAAACAGTAGCTTTTGAGTTGTTCTATCAGATCAGTACTTTAGTCAGTACTCAACGGCTTAGTATAACAGTAGCAGAACTTAGTCCTACTGGATCAGCACTTAACGGATTGTTTCTGATCTTAATTGTTACCGTTACTTTATCTAGTACCAAGAATTTATTGCGACATTAATTGCTGTACGAAAACATTTAATTCGTCCTGCTAATTTTAGTAAGTAACAAAACTGATTGATTGAAAGCTTTTTGCAAGATCCTCTTTAGGAAATAAAGCTGCTTATATCAAGAGTCGAAAGAGCCGTTTTTTATTATAGACGTTGGATGCAGTTATCTATATATATGAATCAAAACCATTTAGATAACAACGCTGATCATTCTTATCTATCCAACGATACATTGAGCAACCGCGAAATTTCCAATATCTTCAAAAGCTCAAACTTGCAGAAAACTAGTACACGCATCATATTATACACCTGATCTTGGGAGATCATTTTGTACTGTTGTTTCTTCATCTCTTCAAGCAAAACTTTATAATATCGTGTAGAAGAGTTTGTAAACTGGAAAGAGTCTTTTCCAGAAAATTGCTATATTGAACTATTGTATTGAGTTGCTAAGAGTTTCAGTAGGCAATAGATAAGCACTGCTGAAGTGGGTGTGTACAAGTGTATACTATAAAACCAAAGTCTTTTAGTGATACCTTCTGGAAACAGAAGAAGGGGAGACGTAGAAGATTTTATCTTCGAACTTCCAGAAACAACTATTGTGTTACTACCTACTGCTATTATTGTTTTTCACCCTACTTCATCGGATTGTTTCTGCACTTTTAATTGTGATCTGCTGGACGTACTATTGAACAAGAACAGCTACAATTTCTAACAGGATTTTAGCACCCTTTGCATAAACTATCATCGAAGGAGAAGAGTTTTTTCACGCCCCCTCTAAACTTTACATCGATCCCCAACATTCTACCTAATATATAAATAATAATCTAACAAATGCTACGGAATTTTCACTACAATATACATTGACAATAATAATTTATATTACTTCGAGAATAAAATGTAACTTCTATATTAATTTTTTCAAATAATCCATCTTTATACTACATTCAAATATTTTATCATTTAAATTTTCTGTACGTGTTATTTTATTATTTTAATGCAATTTTGTAATTATATTTTTAGTGCATTTTCTAATTAAATAATAAATTATATTATCACAAAAAAATATATGAAAAAATTATTTATATATACACTAATAGAATAACATAATAAATATATATTAATATGAAGTTAATACTAACATATTTTATGATTTTTTAATTAAGAGTTGAAATTAAAGAGTTTAATAAATTATTTAGGAGAATTTACGAGATAGACAATATATTTCAAAAATTAGTTATGGAAAATTTAAAACGGAGAAAATTTAAATTATTTTTGTAAATTGACATACTTTAGATTTTGGCATGTTAATTAGCTATATTTCAGTTTTAGTGCAAGAACTTGCTTCTTTTCCAATATTAGTGTAATATTCTTGTCCCGTATGGAAAAAAATTGAAGATTTAAAATAGGTCGTCACAGTTATCGTTTTTCGACTAAATGCTGAAGTAACAATGTATATTGTTGATGTTGAACACCATATCAACTCAGGCCTAGAGCATTTCAATTAAGTTTTTTTTTTTCTTTTGTTGTTGGAATGTTGAAGTAACACTGTATATTATTGATGTCATATTCAGCATCATGACAACCTTCTATATAGCGGGAAAAAATTACTAGAGTTGTAAATTTTTTTAAAAAACCTCCCCAATTATCATTAAAAAAAATCAAAAGTAGACTAATTTATTATACAAATTTTATAATTTTTCAGTAAATTCCATGCAATGTGCATTTCACCATCGTTAAAATTAGTCGGCAGCCCGTACTGTTGTATTACACGAAGTCTGAAAATAAAAAATCTGACTTTTTTGGTTGAGTGGATTAAATAAGGATAGATTAATAGTCAAATATTTATCGTTAAAATTTTAAGTTGTTTTAATAATCATTTTGACCTTGTTTAAGATCCAATTTTATGGATAACTATTTGATTAATAAAATTGGATCTTAAACCGGGTCAAAATGATTATTAAAACATCTTAAAATTTTAACGATAAATATTTGACTATTAATCTATCCTTATTTAATCAACTCAACCAAACACACCCTTAGTATATTGCATAGAATCATTATGAGTATATCTATATTCACAAAAAATTTGACTTCGTATATCTATATTACGAGTATATCCAGATTCACAATAATAGAAATTGACGTCCTATATCTATATTCACAAAAAAATTTGTAATACAGTCTTAAAAGTCAATTTTGTGAGACATATCTCCTATTTGGGTCACCCATGAAAAAATATTACTTTTTATGACAATAATATTACATATTATTGTAAATATGAGTAGGTTGACCAATCTCACAGATAAAAATTCATGATATCATCTCACAAAAGTAATCTATATTATTGTTTTATGTTGTTTCTCCTTAAATAAATGAAATATATACTGGATTTTAATTAGCAGATTGGGGTTGAGTTGAATTTAAGTATTTGATTTTTGAATAAAAACCGACAAACATTCCCAACATACAATATTCTAATTATGTTATAAAATCCCTATCAAATTAACACCCAATTAAACACCCCCCAAACACACAACGACTCCTCTATGTGTGTTGTTATATTTATATATAATTTTGTTATGTTGTCCATTAACTATGTCCATCTCTGGACTCACAACTGAAATAGATATCCCATTTTCTCGGGTTCGGGTATGTGGATATTATCCACATCCCTGAACCCGTCCCAAAAATAATATTAATAATAAAAAATAATATTATTAGTATTAATATTATAATAATAATTTTTTTAAAAAAATAATAATATTATTAATATTAATATTATCACTAATAATAATAGATAATAATAAGTTTTGGTTTGAGAATCGTCGTACTCGTCCCAGTCTTGTGTCATTAATATTTTTGAAACGAGGATGAAGATTTGATCTCCGCGATAATCTCCGAACCCGAAAAAGCGAAGATCGGGATGGGTATGCGGGTATAGATGAAATTCGGGGATGGTGATGGGAATGAGGATGACAAACCCGTCCTCGCCCCATTGACATCCCTAACAGTGACAATGTTAAAATAAGATGTCATCCTATTCTGTTTTTTTTCTTCCTATTTTAAAAAATTATTTTATTATAGGTGATCCTACCCCGTCCAAGAATGGATGTGATTCCAAGAGTATGCATGTATGAGACTGTACGGTTAAGAAGGACTTCAAAGATTTGATAGGTATTTGATATGTATTAGTTATATCATGCATCAATGCACGTCTTCTTTTCGAAAGCTAATCACATAAGAACTTCAAAATTAAACATACTTGACTTGGAGCAATTATAAGATAAGTGACCCTTGGGAAGTTTCTCAGAATGTGTGTGAGTGATGATATAAGGACACTAAAAAGACACGTGTTGGTACAACGTTGACAATCATCGAATATGATGGTATAGTTGTGAAGTACACATGATTTTACTATTTGTAAAAATTAAAAATATCATGTGGAGTTTCTTTTTTTTTTTTTTTAATCCCTACATCAATTGCTATTGCCTTTTTTTTTAATTAGCTTTTGTGATCGAAAAAAATATCATTTATGATCTTTGTGAAAGTAAAAAAAAAACGTATGTTTATCACCCTTGTTTGGTCATATGTTTTAAATTATTTCATTCAAATTAAGAAAGAATTAAATATAAATTAAAAGAGGCTAGGTAGGCTAATATACATTAATTCTCTGCTACATCTTCATGTATATTGCAAATCGGGTTTTCCAGTTGGTTTTGTGAATCCAACCAGTTTAAAAGCCATAGGACGTTTGTCTGCAATTGGAGTCAAAGTAATACAAATTAATTGTGATGTCGGCGTGATCAAATCTTAGTTTTACTTGCCGACAATACAATAAATGCTATTGAATACATTATATATCATCATTTAAAATCATGAATTTATGAGCATCGTTTGACAATTTTTATGCATTAATATTATAATCATGCACGTTAATGTCAACTAACGACATTTCGAATGAAGTTATTAATGCATCATCCTTGATTGTAATTCACTTGCCATTTATCTTTTTCTTCCATTTCTTTTTTCGGAAAATTTTTAGATTTTTTTATATATATCAAACAGCCAAAGTTTCAAAATAAATCTAATTTCTTGAGGCTATTCCTATAAACAAATGAGATGTAGAGTATTCTATCTATATAATAATAATAATAATAATAATAATAATAATAATAAAAAAGTGAATTCTGTGGAAGTAACACAAATAATAATAATAATCAATAAATAAATAAAAAAGATTAAAAAGTCAACAAGGAGGATTAGATAAGACACGTACATGTGCTAAATAAATTCGATGAAGTTGGTTAGTTTATAAACATGAGAGGTGTTTTATATCAAAATGTTTGTTTATTGGGTGGTGTAATATCTTGGATTTATAAGCCGTTATTTATTAGTTTCATATAAAATTGTTGACACCTTGAAAAGTCGGCATCCGCGATGGTCCACTTTAGATGGCTTTCTCTCACTTTATCGATAGTAGCCTTTTTTTAGGTTGTCTTTTTCACTATATCGACTCTCAACGAGAACATCGATGTTAATTTATAAACCCAATAAGTATCTCATCCCAACAGGCAGGTTAATTGTAAAGTGTAACTTAATTGATTTTATATATAAATCAATCTTTATTAGTGTAATATATGAATATGAGATAAATATAAAAACTGTGTTAATTAAAGATCCAAGTTTTACCCCATTCAATTAAGAAACCCGGGAAGAAAGTTGAGGAGAAATTACGCTGCATTGCATGCGTCTTCAACTCTACGTACTTTCAACAGCAATACGTATCAATGTACGTATGTATGTATGTATACTCAAACTGCAAACATGCATGCGCGTATGTATATGTGACCATGTCCTGGTCATAATGATCATCCATTATTCAACCTAAACAAGTCGCTCCAAGCAAGCAATCGAGCAATTTCCCAGATACTGTGGAGTTCCGAACACCTACACAGCCACACTTCGTCTGTTGTTTTGCACATCGATCGAATGCATATGTGTAATCATGTCCTCATTTCAATGACCTTCTCCAAGCAAGCAATCCAGCAATTTCCGAGATGCTGTGTGGTGTATATCTTAAAGGTGTAATACACAGAATGATCGAAGATGGTAAATACATGCACGAAATTTGCGCTCCAAGCTACTCCATAAATCTGTCGAACAGAGGCACAAAATCGAGAAATTGGCGCGTTTTGACCAACTCGTTTTATTGTGTCGCTCATACACACCCCAACATCCGACTACTTTCAATCACACACACAATTAATTAATTTCCGCGTGTGGTGATTATCTTTTCACAGACACGAATACCGTCCCCAACATTTGAATTCAGGCAGCATTAATTTACACCCAATCAAATCTTCATTAGTTACGTGAATTGATGAGAATTAACATATCAAGTAATTTTGATGCAATTTAACATCTCTGCCGCGTGGGAAGCCGATCGAGGATTCAAATGGAAATCACATAGCATTACACGCCCCCTATAAAACCGGGAAAGGGGCAAACCTTATTTTTCACATCACATCTTTCATAATTCAAGAAATCTCAATCTTGATTACTATACAATGAGTTCGAAGAGATCTGCAGCTGAACTTCTCACGGGAACTAATCCCTGCTATGCTTCAACCAACTTTCATCAACCCAAACCAGATACAACGGTCTTAGCTTCCCAATATACAAACCCTCCTCCTACAAACAACAATGCTTCAAAAAACCGCTCTGCCGCCGGTTACACCCTCGATCATAATGTCGCAGCCACCAAGAAAACTGGCCCATCCACCAGACGCAACGTCGGCCTTTGGTAACACAGCAGCTAGCTAACATAAATAATGGAATAATTAATGAATTATATAGATGTATATTAATGAGTTTAATTGTGTTTTTATTCTGTTTATATGTACGTATAGTTCTCATTCCTTTATTAGTTACACATGTATGTGAAAAGGCTGTGCGTAATTAGATCTGTTAATTAGCTTCTGAATTAAGAACATCAAATGTATGGTTATGTAATATATATATATATATATATATATATAGCATCATATTATTATTTATCTGTGTACATGTTTTTGATATTTGATTCAAATTTGTTGACATGAATTCCATGTTCGGTCACAAGTTTTTGAAGATAAACTGATCAACAAGGCCCGTCCCACCAAGATTATTATGTACTTTTTTACTTGTATGAGCCGGCTGACAATTTACACCGAAGCGATAACGATCGTGATGATAAAAAATATGCGGAATAAAATAATCAACAAAACCGAAACATATTCTATGTTGTCTTTATTATATTGAAGATAAATGTAAATATCTTAGATACAATATCTTGCACGTGTAAAGAGTAAATGAAGAATGCAAGCTTGCGAGGATACGAAATTAAAGTCGTTTCCAGCTATTTCAGAAGGTCATTTTGGTAGAGCAATATGCGTCTGATTTGATTTGGAAAGAGTGAAGCTCGGCAAATATACTCGCAAGTTACTGCAAATTAATTCGATATTTTTTAATAAAGAGTTGAAAGTAAAGAGTTTAATAAATTCTTTAGGAGAATTTACAATATAGACAATATATTTCAAAAATTAGTTACAGAAAAGTAAAAACAGAGAAAATTTAAATTTTACTTGTAAATTGCAAGAACTTGATTCTTTTTCCAATGTTAGTGTAATAATCTTGTCCCATATGGAAAAAAATTGAAGATTTAGAATAGGCTGTCACAATTATTGTTTTTCGACTAAATGCTGAAGTAACGACATTGTATATTGTTGACGTTGAACACCATTTCAACTCGGGTCAGAAGCGTCGCAATTAATTTTTTTTTTGAGTGGAATGCTTAAGTAACACTATATATTATTGATGTCATATTCAACATCATATCAGCGTTCTATCTAGCGGAAAAAAAAAAACTAGAGTTGTAAAGTTTTTTTAAAAAAAACCTACCCAATTATCATTAAAAAAAATCAAAATTAGACTAATTTATTATACCAATTTTATAATTTTTCAGATAAATTCTTTAGAATCAAAATATCATAATATCGAATACATCATCAAGAGTCAAGACCCACTTTACCACAGATAAATCAATCAACCTGTGTGTGTGTGTGTGTGTATATTATGTATCATTAAGTAATAAAAAATTTAATTAATAATTATCTAAAATATAAATGGATGAATAAACACGGCGTTCATTCTAATACATTACACTAAAATCAAGATCAAGATGGATTTTAAATCTTGGTATCATACGTTACGATTCATGATCGTGATGTGCATTTCACCATCGTTGTGGATCTCATGTGTCGTAGGCCCCACCGGATCCATGTCAAAGATTTTCATCATTCCAGCGTATTTGGCTGAGTCAAATTGGGTAAGTCAACGACTTGAACCTACCTAAGGAGGTTGATGTCGGCTTAAAATGATAGTAGTAGCGGCAGCCCTACTGTATATTGCACGGAATCATTAATTATATTATTATATGCTAATACATGATTAATTGAGATTATTTTCATTAATTGTAGAAATTGATTCCATGTATCTATATTCACATAAAAATTTGTGATACGGTATTATGCGTCAATTTTGTGATAATGATCTTCTATTTGGGTCACCCATGAAAAAATATTACTTTTTATGGCAACGATATTACTTATTATTGTAAATATGAGCATGTTGACTCGTCTCACATAAAAAGATTCGAGAGACCGTTTCACAAGAAAACTACTAATCTATATTATTGCTTCCTTTTGTTTCTTCTTAAATAAATGAAATATATATTGGTTTTTAATTAGCAGATTGGGGTTGACTTAGATTTAAGTAATTGATTTTTGAATAAAAACTGGCAAACATCCCCAACGTACAATATTCTAATTATGTTAAATCCCTATCAAATTCACACCCAATTAAACACCCCCTAAACACAGAACAACAACTCCTCTATGTGTTGATATATATACATATAGTTTTATTATGTTGTTCATTAACGGTATCTATCTCTGCATTCACCAATGAGGTGACACTCACATATTTGATATATAATTTTAATACGATTCACCACATTCAATAAGCGAGCATCACCTCGGTGGTATTGGGCACAAAAGTTGACACGATATGTGGATAACACAACAAAACTTATAAATATTTATATATATAAAATAAATATTTAATAAGTTAATTCCTTACAAGTTTCCTTGGATTGAATCCCTCCTTTGCCCCTTTTTAGCAGTGACACAATGTTAAAATAAGATGTCATCATATTCTGTTCTTTTTTTTTTCGATTTTAACAAATTAAAGTATCAGTAGAGGCCGTGATCATACCCTGTCCAAGAATGGATGAGATTCTAAGACTATGCATGTATGAGATTGTATAGTTTAGAATATCTTAAAAGATCTGATAGGTATTTGATATATGCTACTCATATCATCAATGTGGATCTTCTTTTCAAGAGCTCGTGATCATATATGAGCTTCAAAGTTAAACATACTTGACTTGAGACAAGTATGAGATGAGTGACCCCTGTGAAGTTTTTAAGGGTGCGTGTGATTGAGGACATAAGTACGCTAAAAGGACATGTGTTGGTATAGTGAGAATAATCGTCGAATCTGAGGCATTAGAGATGGTATCAGAGCCTGTCACCGACAGGAACACTGGAAAATAAGTGTTACGCTGGACAAAGTGCTACGTGAAATGGAAACCACATCTTGAACCTGTGAGGAAAAGTGCTACACACACGGGAGCCACCTCTTGAACCTGCGAGCCAAAGTGCTACATACATAGGAGCCGTCACCTCTTGAATCCGTAGGAGCTACCTCTAAATTTTTGACGTTGGTGGATCGATGAGATAGCCACGACGAGGACGTCGTGTTCTGAAAGATGGGTGATTGTGACCTCATCCAAGAATGAACGAGATTTCAAGTCTGTGAAGGTACGAGACTGTACAGTTGAAGAGTATTTAAAAGATTTTATATGTACTACTACTCATATAAAATGTGCATCTTCTTTTTGAGAGCTCATCAACTTAAGAACTTCAAAATTAAGCATGCTTGACTTGGGGCAAATATGGGATGAGTAATTCTCTGGGAAGTTTCTGAGGGACGTGTGAGTGAAGAAATAAGCTCTTTAAAAAGACATTTGTTGATACAATGAGGACAATCATCGAAAAAAAAAGAATGGTTAGCAAGACTAACATGAGTGTAAATGAACCGAATATGATGGAAATTTGAATGCTCGAATTCAGCTCAAATTAGTTTTATTCGAGTTTGATCTCGATTTGAAGCTCGAAAAGTTTAAAATTTTTTGCTCGAATTTGGTTAATATTAAAGCTCGAGTTCGAGAAGAACTATTTGAATAATTGCTCCACAATAAGTACTCAGAAAGCTCGAAATTCATTTATTTATTATATAATTATATTATATTAATAAAATACTAAAGCTCGTGAGCGGCTCGGTAACTATCTAACAAAATAATTTGGGCTCGAGTTCGATTCGAAAATAAGTTCGAACATCTTCGAGTTTGGCTTGAATATATTGATAAGCTCGAACACGAATCAAATTTTTTTTGAACCAGTTTGAAAAAATCACAAACCCGCTTGATTCGTCTATACTCTTTCAGCAGGACATGTCTATCTACCAAAGGCACGCCGGTTTTTTTATTTATTTATTTTTTCTGCGCGTTTTTTGGGTCGCAGCCCCACACGACACGACATAAAGTTAGTATTCATACGGCGACGTGGATGTTTGAATGTGTGGCCTAAATATTGATCCACGCCAATGAAATATCTCCCCATTCCTGAAATTTCCGTTTGTGGAGATCATCTTTTCACTCAACATTTCCATCTGCTATACCGTGAGAAAATTTGAATTTGTCCTGCAATTTACACCCGTCGATATCAATCAACGTGTCAATCTTCCCATTTAATCTTCGTCATAAGTTACGTAAGAGGGATAAGAATATAGGAATTTTGATGAAATTTTGTTAATAGATTTATGCCGCGTCAAGATCTCTGTAAAAAAGAGAATTACCAACCTTAATTTTCAAGTCAAAACATACCCACACATCTTTCATACGTCAACAACTCTCCATTTTAATTATCTTTTAATGGCTTCAAAGAGATCTGCAGCTGAATTGATGGGCGTGGGAACTAATCCCTCCTATGCTTCTGCCAACACTCATCAACCCAAACTAGATACAACAGCCTTAGCTTCTCAATATTCAAAGCCTCCTCATACAAACAACAATGCGTCAAAAAATCGCTCTGCCGCCCTTTACACCCTCTGTCATAATGTCGGAGCCACCAAGAAAACCGGACCATCCACCAAACACAGCTCTGGCATTTGGTATCAGTAGCTCTACATTGTTATGTAATATATATATATATATATATATATATATATATAGCATTATATTATTATTAATCTGTGTACAAGTTTTTGATATTTGATTAAAATAATTTCATGTTCGGTCACAAGTTTTTGAAAAAAACTGATCAACAAGTAAGATGAAGTGATATAATTAAGATGAAATTTATCATTATTATGAGAGATACATAGCCGATTAAATATAACAATAGAGAATCGTAGCCATTCGCTTCGCCGCTAAGCAAGTGGGCGGTGCATCTCATCTACATGCACCACCGCAACACAGCCCACATCCATCTCTCTGTTGCCACCTTTCATACCTCGGTTCCCGTGCTGCTCCGATTTGCTTGTTGATTTCTGAGTAATTTCTCAGAGATCTTTGCGAAAGGGCTTCCTAGCTATTATCATTCGCTGATGGATCTAGCTTCAGAAGAGCTTCAATTCGAGTATTCCGAACATCCTCAATGAATCCATTTCATTAAGAAAACCAAATACCCTGCTCCCGAACCCGGAAAGAAATTTCTGGCGAAATTACGCTTCATGCATCTTGTACGTACTTGGACAGCTTCAATTTCTATTTTACAGTTTTAACATTTCAATTGTGATTGAAATTCGTCTAGAATGGACCGTCGGCTTCTCAAGAGGTCGAAAATGTTACAATTGTCCTACATTGATAAATTAAACTAATAAATAGTGACTTATAAACTCAAGAGATTAAATCAGTCAATAGACAAGTCGTTGGCTTCTCAAGGATCGACAATATTATAATCGTCTAACATTGATATATTAAGCTAATAAAAAACGACTTATAAATTCTAAAAATTTATTAACCGTGAGCCCAAAATCATCTATCGATTGAAACTTTGATAATAAAAACAATACAGCATAACATCTTGTTTCCAACCATCGAACATTAAAATAGACATATAAAACCATCTTATATTTTATTACTTGGCTTTTTTGCCAAGTTGTTTAGAGAAAGTTGTTTTGTTAGTCAAATAAAAACAAATTCTATTTCCGCCCGTGCCGCTATTTCTGGACCGACTCATTGAAATTGATTTTTATTGACCAATTCCTTGTGGCGGAAAAATAAGAGAGACGGATGGGGTTTCTCACTTCCGTTTTGTTCTTTCTTCCGTATCGTCGGTTAATCCCCCCAACACACAATCTAATTATAACATTAATTCCAAGCTCGGACCAACCTCCCACCCACACCCAAACACATTAATCTCTCTCTCTCTGTGTGTGTGTGTGTGTGTGTGTGTGTTTTATATAAGGGTAATATTATATCAAGTAAATATTTAATTATATACTTTAAAGTTTCCTAATATTGTTTCCTTGATTTGAACGTACGTATAATGGATAGCATGGAATCATTAAATTATTGTATTTTTATACAGGATTAATCGCGATTGTATCAAATTAAAAATTGAAATTCAAAATTTAGAAGAGGTGATCAATATAGCTAGACTTTATAAAATCAAATCACGAATATTTATGTGCATTTATTACACGCTCAAAAATATTTGATATTTCACTGTCATAAGAATATACTTTAACATATCAAATCAAACCTTGTGGTAAATAAAGTCAAAGTAGCGACCGTTATCAAATCTAAGTTAGTTAGCTTCCAAGTACGTAACATCCGTCTCATCACCATAATTGAAAAATGAACGACGACATCTGCCGGTTATATTTAATTAATTAACCTTCGACGTTTGATTTTCAATTTTTTTAAAGTACAAATATGATAATATATCATATTATAAAGATATAGTATAATTATTTGCACTTGAGTGTCGATTCAAGATTTGCTTATCTCGAGCAAAAAAAAAAAAAGGTACAAAAAAACAACTAAATCTATCTAAATAAATAAAGAAAATTATCCACAATATATCAGCGACGCTCGAACCTGAGACCGACAAATCTCAGGAACTCAACCTTAACCTTAGGATCAATGTCTTTATCGTACTAACGATCGTGTTTTATGCACCCACACAACCACAATAAAATGTGCATTACGAGTACATGCATTAATTACGCGAGAAGTTGCGGTTTAAACATTAAATTAAATGTTGGTAGGAGACGTACGATGTAATAGGTAGAATGAATATGGTAATATTTCAAATACACGCACAAAACTTATGTTCGAAGATACCTCGTGAAATATCTATCCGGAAGAGGCACTCCGCGTTTCCTTTGTATCAAATATTCAAACGGCAAACATATGCATTCACATGTTTGAATTTGTGGCCATGTCACATAAATATAAATTTTAAAAATTGTAAACCCGCCACCCCACCACACTCTTCCCGTAAGAAAAAATACTGAATTTGTGTGGGATTATGATCGATCCACGTGTCCATCCTTCCGATTAATCTTACGTGACATGGATAAGAACAAAGTGATTTTGATGAAATTTGGTTGGTAGATTTCTGCCGCGTCAAATTATCTATAAATAGAGCATTACCTTAATTTTCAATTCAAACACATACCACACAAAGTTCAAATACTCCCAATTAATCTCAATCACCTTACAATAGTTATGAGTTCGAAAAATTACGCGGCTCAACTGCTTGGCGTGGGAACTAATCCTTACTATGCTTCTGCCAACACTCATCAATCCAAACCGGATTCAACGGCCTTAGCTTCCCAATATTCAAACTCTTCTTATACAAACAACAATGCTTCGGGAGATCGCTCTGCCGCCAGTTACACCCTCGGTAATAATGCCGGAGCCAACAAGAAAACAGGCCCATCCAGCAAACGCAACGTTGGTCTTCGGTAACAGTAGCTAGCATAATGAAACGTGATATATAGAAAATATGATTAAGTTTGTGTATATGTACGTAGTTATCGTTACTTTATTCTTTACACTTGTTTCTGAAAAGATTGTAATAAATTAGATGTCAAGAACATCGAATCAAATGTGTTTGTATTATATTGTTATGTAATATAGCATTGATATTATTAATCTGTGTACTAGTTTTTTATATTTGGTCACCGTTAGTTTGTGATTTGTGAAGAAACTGATCCACGAGGCCCGTCTATTTCATACTTTTCGGATTGCATGAGCCCACAACATCAAAACCAATCACATTCTTGGACTTTTCGTATAATTTTGGTTTTTTTTTTTAATTTGATGATGATGATGATTGGTATCAGTTTATAGGAAACTATTAGATAATTTAAAACGATGGGGTTATAATCATTTTTAGTTGATATTAACAAAAATTTATCATTTTTATGAGATTCATAGCTGATTAAATAGAACAGTAGGGATTCGCAGCTATTCTCGTCGGCTGCTTCACGTCACCCCACCACCGCCACCACCACCACCGCCACCACCGCAACACAGCTCGCCTCCATTCCTCTGTTGCCGCATTTCATTCCTGGGTTACTCTGCTGCTCCGATTTGCTTGTTGATTTCTGAGTAATTTCTCAGGGATCTTTGCGGAAGAGGGCTTCCGATTATCCTTCGCCGATGGATCTAGCTTCGGAAGATCTTCAGTTCTTGAGTATTCCTGACATCCTCAAGGAATCCGTGTCAATTCCCAAACAATCCCCCAAAACGTTCTATCTGATAACCTTAACCCTTATTTTCCCTTTGTCGTTCGCCATCTTAGCCCACTCACTCTTCACGCACCCCATCCTCTCCCAGCTCCAATCGGACCCAATTGGCGCCTCCGCTGACTGGTCAAAACTCCTCATTTTCCAGTTCTTCTACCTCATCTTTCTATTCGCCTTTTCTCTTCTGTCGACCGCCGCCGTCGTCTTCACCGTTGCATCCCTCTACACCTCCAAGGCCGTCTCTTTTTCGTCCACAATCGCTGCGATCCCAAGCGTTTTCAAGCGCCTCTTTATTACCTTCTTATGGGTTTCTCTCTCCATGATTGTGTACAACATCATCTTCTTGGGATTTCTTGTGCTTCTCGTTATTGCCGTGGACACTCAGAATGTTTTCTTGTTTATATTCTCGACAGTGATTGTTTTCTTGTTGTTTTTGGTTGTGCACGTTTATATAAGCGCATTGTGGCATCTTGCCAGCGTTGTGTCTGTGCTTGAGCCTGTTTATGGATTTGCGGCTATGAAGAAAAGCTATCAGTTGTTGAAGGGGATGACTGGCATGGGTTTTGTTCTCGTGTTTGGGTACTTGGCGGTTTGTGGGGTGATTAACGCGTTTTTTGGATCGATCGTGGTTCATGGTGGGGACGATTATGGGGTGTTGGCCAGGATAATGGTTGGTGGATTCCTAGTTGGCGTGTTGGTGATTGTGAATTTGATCGGTCTGTTGGTGCAGAGTGTGTTTTACTATGTTTGTAAGAGCTATCATCATCAAGGGATAGATAAGAGTGCTTTGTATGATCATCTTGGTGGATATCTCGGGGAATACGTGCCACTTACGAGCAGCATTCAGATGGAAAACTTGGAGGCCTGATGATATTCTTGATTTGGTAAATTGCAGTGATTTGTTTGCTTTTTTCGGAAGGGGGAAATGTGAAGAGAAAGTCAGAAATTTGTGTGTGAGTATGTTTTGTGGCACTCCTGTATTTTCTTTTCTCAATTAAGAATGTTTACTCGTTCTTAATTCTTGCTGTCATGTGCCTTATTATGATATCTTACTGTTGAATTTGACTCTTTTAGATGTGTAGCTTTTGTGTTTGATGATCGTGGTTCTCCTACTCGATTTATTGAGAGTTGGAGGTTAGTGACAAAAGGAAGTGTAATCATGACATTATGTTGCATCTTGGAACTTTTAAGTGATGCAGGGTTCTAAATTTCGGCCTAGGCGGCTTAGCCGGCCGGCCGAACGCACCGAAAAGGTGCTAGTAGGCCATCCTAGGCGGCGGCCTTAGGATGGTAATCTGGGGAAGTAGTCTGGATTGTACCTATTATAACCGTCAGACTTCTGAAACTATGGCCACGACCACGTGTATGGTTAGGGCTCCGGTAGCTTTGGATACGCCGGTCTTGTTGACGTGATTTTGGAGAAGGCGACGTCTTCCGAAATTTCTACAGCTGGTAGACATGATGAGAGTAGGAGATGAACGATTGGAATTTGGAAACTGAAGGAAGATCTAGGCTTGGTTTAGAAGAGAAAATATACATATACAAGCCATTGGGCCTGTTAATGGGACAAAACTCATTAACTTTCAAATGAGCTTAGTTCCCCGCCAAAACAAATAAAGAAATGGGTTTAGTCCCAAGACCTACCCTTTCTTTCTTTGTTTATCATGAATCATAGCTCTCCGCGTAAGCGGGCGCCTAGTCCCCCGCCTATGTGGGCTAGGCGCTGGTCTGGTACCCGACTATCGCCTAGCAAATTTTGGAACCTTGAAATGATGTCTAGGTTACATGAGTATCGTGTTTAGTATTGTCTTAAATCCCTAGCCGTTTTGACCAACATTATTCAGTAGCTCTGTTCTCAGGTTGGTTGTGGTGAAAATGTCCTTGACGAAAAATAAGTGCAACTGACCCTGTATTTGTTATGCTAAGGTAACACTATTTGGTATCTTATGTTGCTTGAAGGGAACGTGGAGAATAAAAAACATTAGTTGTTGAAGTGAAAATGCCTTGATCATCTTTCTCAAGGTCGATTTTCACAATTACATGTTTGGTCACAGCTAACAAACCTCTTTTTCTTCAGCATAGATGGCCTGTTGATTGTGATAGAAATCTTGTTAACTGAATTTTTCTACAGCAGTCATTTTTTTAAGTTTGAGATATTAAAAGAGCCAATTCTTTGGTCATTGAATCTTCTCTGTTCTTTGAAGAGAATAGATATAGTAAGGTTTGAGTGCTGCGTGGTTTGACTGAAGAGTGAAGACTACTTTCTTCTCTTTAATTGATCTCGTTGATTTATGTAGCATAGGTGGTGTAAATGTTGTTTCAAGTTCATGATAGCAAAATTCTTTTGTGCGTTCATTAATGCAAGATCAGCATTCCATTCTGTAATTCACCTAGATTGTTCCAGATGAAGATATTCATCTTTTGAGGAAATGGTTACTGTTCTGTACAGCTGAGAGAAGGGTGCTGGTAAGGAAAGAAACAAAGTCTGAGTGGCATTCTTCTACTTGTCGTCATGGATTATTTCTGAGACTCTTAAGTTAGAAGTAAGAAAGGCAAGAAAGATCTTGCAGGATAGACAGTGTGCTATTCAAGGGTGAGTAGAAACCTATCCAAACCGAACCACATCGCAAAACAGAACCTGACCGTCGGTTTGGTTTGGCTTTTACTTAACTATGGTTTAGATCGGTTTTAAAATCAACCAAACCGAAAGAAGTTGGTTAGGTTCGAAGTTTAGACTAAAAATAAGTCGAAACCAAAGCTATTTTTGTAAATATTAAAATTATATGATATACTTTGTTACAAATGTTTTTTTTCAAACAGATAAAAACTTAATTTGCCGTATTTTATTTTGTTTCTTTTTAAAAATGCTTTTATTCCCTTTACTTGACCTATTTATTGATGACAAAAACTTGTATGAGACGGTTTCACGGATCGTGTTTTGTGAGACGTATCTCTTATTTGGGTCATCCATGAAAAAGCATTACTTTTTATACTAAGATTATAAATTTTTATTGCGAATATCAGTAAGGTTGACCCGTTTTACAGATAAAGATTCGTGAGACCGTCTCAGAAGAGACTTGCTCTTTATTGATATAGGTGATGTTCAATGGTTACAGAGTTTCTTTCCAAGTTTTTGAAATTCAAAAGAATATATTCCAAACGAAAGAAACTTCAAATTCAAAAGATCACAATCCAAACAAAGGATCAGGACTTTTCTGAAGCGACAACTAAAGGCATCTGATAACAAGCAGAGTTTGGTGGTTTCTTTCATTTTGTGAATTTTTTTTAATGCTAAATTTGTGATGTCATTGGCATACTTTTATATTTTTAAATGTCAAACCAATAAAATTGATTTGGTTCGAGTTTTTGTCCATTGGGTAAGTTTGATCATCTTTGTTTGTTTATTTTACAGGTGAAATTTAAAATTTGACAAAAATTTGTGTGAGACGAACTCACGGGTCGTATTTTGTGATATGAATCTCTTATTTGGGTCATTCATGAAAAAATATTATTTTTTATTTTAAGAATATTATTTTTATTGTGAATATCGGTAGTTTTGACTCGTCTTACATATAAAGATTCGTGATATCGTCTCACAAGAGACCTATTCAGCAAAAATTGTATTTTGTTTTATTTTTTTAGTGTAGCTAAATTTTTTGAATTTATTTGCTTGTCAACCTTTTTCTAAAGGGATTGAGCCTTGTGTTAGTTTTGATACAATAAATTGGAGCTTAAGGTGGAAGTTTATTTGGGTTGTATTTGAATTCGTGGATATTAAGTTAAATCACTTGAGTTTATATGGATTTATTTTAATGTGGATTTTAAATATTTGGTAAATAATTTTACCCAATGGACACACTTTTTGCTTTAATGTTTGGACCACCTTTAAAAACCAAAACATAAATGTCCTTCGTTCCAGCTAGCGCACGAGAGAGACATTTTGTACTATGTTTGTGAACTCAATCAATGGGACTGGCTTTTCCTTTTTCCTCATTATAATCTATTATCAATGGTCAACATCGACTCTTTCTGTCAATATTTTATCGGATTAACTTATTATACAAAACATTGTATAATGTGATTTATCTTTTTAACATTGCCATGATTTTTAGTTTTGTTAAATTAAATGTTATGTATCATAATAAAAATATTTATATGAAAAATCAACTTGACAAATATAGACTTCACTGAAAAAATCTGATGCATGATAAAACATGTTGTACTGGGCTGCTTCAAGTAAATCAATCAATCAAGTCTTTAGGGCATAGATTAGTTGGTAAAGTTTGGAATGACGCAGGAAGATATTCTCTGGCGTTACAGGATTGATCCTCATTGAAATATAGTGAAAATATGTTCTGACGGTCGGCTTTTGCAGTCCTCTCCCTCGTATTCATGTCTACTTGTGCACGTCCCTCTGTTTACTATGTCATCCTGGTCAAGGAAGCTCCCCTCGGTTTTCCATTCATGGTAACCTGTTTATAAATTAAATCAATCAATAAAACCCATGTGTGCTCTCCGACATCAGGTGGAAATTATTAACTATTTTTTTTTAGTAAATTATTAATGAATTTTGAAACAAAATAATCAACTGTGTCGCCATTTTCTTTTCCTTGGTCAAAGCTCCTTGCATAGTTTGGTACACATGATAGGATAAACATGTGATATATAATATAAGGATAATTTAATGATAAATAAGATGTAGGATATATATTTTAATGTTTGGTATGATTTTAATAAGAATGATTAAATTTATATATTAGATTGTAATGACAAAATTAACCTTATCATAATAAATTTTATAATTTCAAAGTTGTTGCTTGAGTTCATATTTTTTATCTGTTCATGCGCCGATAGTGCTTGCATGATTTATTTATTTTTACCTAATTTTATATATTATATAATATGATAATTGAGCCCTTGATTTTGTGAGTCAAGTCAAATATCAATTTTTTAGGTTAATCGAGTGATACTAATAATTTTATTGATATTTATAAAAATTATTTATATAATTATCATATTATATAATATATATAAAAATAAATAAAAATATTTATTTGATTTTAATTTCTACCTACTAGCATAGATTTATAAAAATCATTTATAAATTGAGGGCAATTAAGTCATTTGTAGTGTTTTTTATCATTAAATTAAAATTATCACACCTAATAGAAGAGATATTTTATCCTTCTAAAAAATTATTTATCAATATCATAGGCTTTTTAAAAAGATACCAAACATGTGATAAAGATGATTATTTATCAATACCTCCTTTATCTCATGTACCAACCCATGTCCAAATATGAAAAAGCTCTGTTCACTTCAGTTCCCTACTTATCCTATATTTGTTGCTTTTTTGGGTTCGCTTTCTTCACCATCACTCACTCGAATCCAGTAGTTTGAGCCTCATAATCATTATTGAGAACAGGAAAAGGACCGGTAAGGTATAAAGTTTAGACGTTACCCTGATATTTTCCTTTTATTTTATCTTATTAGGAAGATAATTAAAGTATTTAAATTTAAAATATACAACAAAATATGTATGAAAATGATATAAATAGAGCTGTCAAAAATAATTAAAGTATTTAAATTTAAAATGTACAACAAAATATGTATGAATATGATATAGATAGAGATGTCAAAGGGACTGCTAAAATAAAATCAAATCCCCTTATTTTTCATGACGGGACGGACCGGCGCGACGGTTCTGTCTCGTTTTGAAGGTTCGGATCATATTTATTTATTGTTTTCTTATTATGTATTTTTTTTTTCATGAGAGTGACTATGTACTTTTTTGCACATGTGGTGTTGCAACTTAAAGTAGATGATCCGATTATTTTAGTGAGGAATAATATCAGTACTTGAATGATTAATTCCGGTCAGATTTATGAATTGATAAAAGCAAAATTTCGTCAAAATTAAATAATAATAATATGTTCAAAAAATTCATAAGTAAAAGTAAACTTTTAATTTTTATCTGCGGAATTCTGAATAAATTATGATTGACCAATTTAAATAGTTCATAGGCATACGTACGTCCCCTGGTCTGATCGATTGTAATTTATTTCAATATATCAAAGTCAACTTAGTTATCATATTCTTCAGATCTAAAAGTCAACTTACTTATTATTATTATTATTATTATTAGCCTGTATTATTATGTTCTAGCTATGTAATGTAAAATGAAAAAGAAAATGCATTTAAAATTAATAAATAATATTGGAAAAAATACAAAAATTTATCTAAAATATGATAAAAATATGTATATTATATAATTTAATATATAAAAATAATTTAAAAATACAAGAATGAAAACCCTATTTTGTTTATGACAAGTTTGTTTTGTAAAACTAATTAAAAAATAAATATCAATTTTATAAATATAATTACAATTATCTTTTTGAAACCATGTAAATAAAATTATTAAACAATAAGTTACTCAAATTTATTTATAAAATTGCTTTTGAATTTATAGATAATTGGAGAGATAATTAAAAAATTGGAAAAAAGGTACAAGTTATATATCAATACTATATTTTTAAGTGTGAGGCTCTTAGAATAACTAACTCAGAACACACCAAATTATTTAATTTTATAATTACCTTTCTTACCCTACTAAAAACCTCCTCAAATCCACTTCATATTTTATACATACAAAAAAATCTAAACAAAACTTTCCTTTTAAATCGAACAACTCTTCTAAATTGAAAATAATTTCGTGTTAATTGTTTTATTTGATCAAATTAAAAATAATACTAACACATGTGACGCGTATGCATCTTTTACTAGTTTTTAATTATAATTCTGAAGTGAGAACAATATTATTAATTATTTTATTATATATAAAGTAAAATTGAGAGAGACTCCGAACACATAGGACCATCTAACTTATTTATTTTTATTATTATTATTATTATTATTATGTTGAAAAATAGTTATTTAATAATTTTGAATTACAGATAAGCTTTGTCATATATTCTATACATGCGTGTACATACGTACATAGCCTACCATATGTATTTTTTGAAACTTATACAGCCTACCATATAATGCCGCAGATACGTGTCAACTATGGGAGAAATGTAAGCAGCAGTCCGTTTCTTGCTCGTTCGCGAGTCATTGTAACGACAGAGGAGGATGAAAACGAGATTCTAGGGGGAGTAACCTCGCCCACTTTCAGACATGTTTGGGTTTGTGTCAACAAAATATTCATCGGATAGAAAAAGAGAGAAACAGACGACAATCAAAGAAAGAAAGAAATAAATTTGATTTTTCCTCGAGTTAACGTGTTCTACCCACTCTTTTCTAAAGAATTTTAAGACTTCCTGTCTCCTCATCAAACCCGTTCAGGTATGTTTTCTAGGAATTGTGAACTGGGAGTAAAGATTTGAGCTTTACGTTGGATCTTTTGGATTAGCCTAAGTAAGCAACTTGGAAGATTGAGGTGTGATGTGGGCATTGAAAGCTTTAAGATTCTTCGGTGTGAAGTTCTTCATAGGTGGTTGTGTGGCGTAGATTGGGTTGTGGATAGTAATCAAATTTCCTTCTTTGTTTATTTAGTTTCTTCTGGTACTCGTCTGAATTTCAAATTGGGTTCTTGGGAGCTTCTTTCTTTCGCTCGGAGATTGATTATTCTGCCTCAGTTGAATTAGCTATTTTTTTATATATAAAGATTAAACAAGATGGCATCTGAAGTGGAAATCGATGAAGGCAATGATACTAAGGGGAGTATGTGGGTTTTGGAGCAAAAGCTTGATCAGCCAATGGATGAGGAGGCTGGAAGACTCAATAATATGTACAGAGAAAAGGTTAAAGGCCCTTTCTTTCATTTTTCATGTAATAAATGCCTATAGCGTATGTGTGTGTGTGAGTTACTATCTCAATCCGCTACAAACTAGAATCACTTACTTTGTTTTGTTGTCATTAAACCAGATTCATTTGCTTTCATTCTTTTGGATGGAGTTTGTCTTTAGTTCTCTTATTTATTTGATTGCTTAGAATTGTTGTTTGATCTTTTATGCAATATTTGTAGTTACTTTAAATGTCCTTTTCTTTACGTTGGAAAGTTTAAAGTTTTATTTGTTATTAGCTGTTACAGTTCTAGAATATAGATTAATGTGGAAATTAGATGATTTCTTTGTTTCTATTGATAATATCGTTGACATATACTTCATTCTCTTTTTTTTTAAAACAGAAATTCTCGGCAATTTTGTTTTTAAGACTTGCGTTCCAGAGCCTGGGAGTGGTATACGGAGACTTGGGTACATCGCCCTTATATGTGTTCTACAATACTTTTCCTCATGGAATTGAAGACACGGAGGATGTCATCGGTGCCCTTTCTTTGATTATATATTCTCTCACATTGATACCTCTCCTTAAATATGTATTCATTGTGTGTAGAGCAAATGATAATGGTCAAGGTAAGCTGTTGTATGCCCCAAATTCTTAGTCATACCAATTTTAGTAGGTGAATTTTATATTACTTGCTACGATTGTTGTGAGCTTCTGGTTGGAGGAGTTAAAATTTCTTTACGCTGCTTTTCAAGCAAATGGAATTACTTTTATGTCATCAGTGCACTCGTGTAAAATAATAATTTGGCAAACAAAAAAAATACTTGCTGGGAAACGTGTGAACATTCACATCGCTGGTATGTGGAGTTTGATCAAACACCATTGTGGATATCTTGGTAAATCTAGTCCCCTGGTGTAAAACACACTGGATACAATATTGATCTGTTTGCCTCCCTGTTTCACCTTGTATTGGATAGGAATTTTCTGGGCATATTTAAAGGTCCATACTCACTATTTCTAGTCTGAAGTTGTTTGTATGTTTTATATGCCATTAATTAGATCAGTATATAATATCTGTTATCTACAAATGAATAAAATTAGGAGGATTTTGTTTATCATCAGTTTATGCTCCATGCTTCAAAAGTTTGCTTCAACCAGTTGCTGCTTGCCTAAAGTTTCTAGTAAATAATAATAGCACTTATAAATCCTTGTTCTCTCGTGTTTAGGAGGAACTTTTGCTCTTTATTCATTGCTTTGTCGGCATGCTAAAGTTAGAATTATTCCGAACCAGCACCGTACTGATGAGGAACTGACAACTTATAGTCGTAGCACATTCCATGAGAAATCGTTTCCTGTTAAAATCAAGAAATGGCTGGAGGCGCATGCTTTCAGAAGGAATGCCCTTCTTATGATAGTACTTGTTGGCACATGCATGGTGATTGGTGATGGAATTCTCACTCCTGCTATATCTGGTACTTTATCTTACATCTCCATCTTATTCTCTGTTTTATTGTTGTCCGTAATTTTTAAGCATCACCAATCCTGATTTATTCCAATTAACACACCAGTTATGCCTCAGTACACTTACTGTTTGCGGAAATGTGCTAATAAGCTCTAGTGGAATCTAGATGTGATGAATATTATCTTTGTTAACCTTCAAAACAAAAAGGGGAATCGGAAAGGAGAGACTGCATTATGGATGAACAAATTATTGTTCTATTTTTTACCCTGAAGAATGGTTCTTAGCTTGCCCCCTGAATCACGATTGTTGAAAGCAGTAGGGGATGACTTGGACATGATATTTCCTTCGTGATGGATTTTGTTTAAATGGGTGATACAAGATTCTACATCTATGTGAGAAGATGATGAAGCCCAACGTGGATTGGAGTAAAGCACACACCAATTTTCTAGCACTTTGAATTGGTTCAACACTTGATCGTAATTGGTAGATCATCACAGTCATCATGTTACCTATTTTATGTGATGAGTAATATTTAATTCATGTTATTAACTCTGGTAGTTGTGAATGAAATAAGTTAACTTTTACTATGAAGCTGGGATAAATGTGTTTTACGTGTGTATCTTTTTTATTCGAGTACTCAAGAGCATGGCACCTTAACAAATTAATTTAACATGATATACTTCCAATCAGTTTTCAAGATCCTTGCAAAATACTTGTTTACGCGTAGTTTTTTTTCTCACTTTTCCCTTGGAAAATCTTACGAAAAACTTTGGAAACTTGGAAAAAGAATTTAAAATATTGTTTGGATATACTTTTTAGAAAAAGGTGGAAAAAGGTCGATTTTTATGGACATGCTAGGAAATCATGATTTGACTTGTATAATGAAAGTTAGAGAGAAAAGGGAGGAGGTAACAGGCTTTGGGAAATTTTATGTTGAAATTTGAAATGAAAAGAGTGGAATGATAATTTAGATGTGGTATATTGAGAACGAAATGGTGATAAAAATTTGGATGGATCTAAAAAAGTTTCGGCCTTTATTGATACAACATAAGGAAATAAAGCATGACATTTTTGAGTTGGAAAACCGAATAAAAATTCACTTGCAAAGTTCAACTGACAAGTCCTTGTTATATAATATACAAATGCAGGACATTTTGTCCTACTTTATGGGGTTTATAATCTTAATAAACCTTTGAGAATAAGAAGATTTTGGAACTAGACTTAATCCAACATATGAAATCGAAGTGAAATTGTTCTTGAGCAAATGCTATGGTGGAATTGGAGTTTGTTTTTTATGTGGTTAGAATCTGCGTTGATGTGAGCATGTTGTTGATCTATTGGTTCCAGAACATGGTCCAGTAGAAGCATTGGATTTATGTTTAATGAATGACTCTTTTGTTGTATTCAAAAGTAATCTGTGAGCCTGTTCAGTTGATATCGAGTCTTTTGCTTGTTTGCTAGGACAGTTTAAAACCAAAATCAACAAAACACTGATGTTATATTAGAAAGATACTAATAATTTTAGTCAGCATGTATGTGTAAAACTTTCTTCTTCCCTTATTTTTCATTTTCTAAGAGATTTTTGTTTTTTTGAAAACAATAATTGCTGCAGTTCTCTCAGCTTCTGGAGGGATCAAAGTGGACCACCCAAAGATGAGCAATGGTATGCGTAACCTACATTTGAACCATTTCCCTCTCATATATAATTATGTGTGTGTTCTGTTTATGGCCTTAATTATGAGATCGAGCCTCGTTCGTTAATACAGATGTGGTTGTACTTGTTGCTGTATTCATATTAGTTGGTTTGTTCAGCATGCAACATTATGGCACAGATAGAGTTGGCTGGCTTTTTGCTCCAATTGTGCTTCTGTGGTTTCTCTTGATTGGAGGTATTGGTATCTTCAATATATGTATGTACGATAAATCAGTTCTGAGAGCCTTTTCGCCAGTACACATGTATCGCTACTTGAAGAGGGGAGGGAAAGATGGTTGGACATCCCTTGGAGGGATCATGCTCAGCATCACAGGTGTGTATATATATATATTTTCCATCCTATGAATGGATCCTGGCCACTTTTTTTACACTGTGTCTCCTACAGAGCAAATATTTAATCTACCGAGGCTTCTTTTGCAGGGACTGAAGCACTTTTTGCTGATCTTTCCCATTTCCCAGTATCTACTATACAGCTGGCTTTTACTGTAGTCGTATTTCCTTGCCTTCTATTAGCTTACTCTGGGCAAGCAGCATACCTCATGTTAAATAAAGAACACGTGGTTGATGCATTTTACCGTTCAATTCCAGGTATATATATTCTGACAGTTTTCTAAGAATTGCTTTAATTTAAGAGCTGCCTTGAGTATCCAGAACTGAGTGTGTCACAAGATTTGAGATTTATTTTCATTTTTTGCAGAAAGAATATACTGGCCAGTGTTCATTATCGCTACATTAGCGGCTATAGTTGCTAGTCAAGCCACAATATCTGCTACCTTTTCAATAATCAAGCAGGCCCATGCCCTTGGTTGTTTTCCAAGAGTCAAAGTTGTGCATACCTCAAAGAAGTTTCTAGGGCAGATATACATCCCTGATATCAATTGGATCCTTATGGTTCTCTGTATTGCTGTAACAGCAGGATTTAGAAATCAAAGCCAAATTGGCAATGCCTACGGTGAGTTATAATGCATCGTTGTTAATTTATATTATTCGGTATCCAACTGTCGGTTCTTCGACCTTTGCGTATGACCTGACACAGGTACTGCAGTTGTGATTGTCATGCTTGTGACCACTCTTCTCATGACATTAATAATGTTACTAGTTTGGCACTGCCATTGGGTCCTCGTCCTACTCTTCGCTTTCTTCTCTCTGGTGATCGAGTGTACATATTTCTCCGCTGTGCTTTTCAAGATCGATCAAGGTGGTTGGGTCCCGCTCGTGATTGCAGCTGCCTTTCTCATCATAATGTACGCCTGGCATTACGGTACCGTAAAACGCTATGAGTTCGAGATGCATAGCAAGGTCTCCATGGCTTGGATTTTAGGACTCGGTCCCAGCCTTGGACTGGTCCGTGTTCCTGGGATTGGACTCGTGTACACTGAGCTAGCTAGTGGAGTCCCGCATATTTTCTCACACTTCGTCACGAACCTGCCGGCTATACATTCTGTGGTGGTGTTTGTCTGTGTGAAGTACCTCCCAGTGTACATGGTTCCAGCAGAGGAAAGATTCCTCGTGAAACGTATAGGGCCGAAGAATTTTCACATGTTCCGTTGTGTGGCAAGATACGGTTACAAGGACCTACACAAGAGAGACGAGGAGTTCGAGAAAAAGCTGTTCGACAATCTCTTCATGTTCGTTCGGCTCGAGTCCATGATGGAGGGGTGTTCGGACTCGGATGAGTACAGTTTATATGGACAGCAAACCCAGCAGTCAAGGGATTACCTGCTGCAAAGTAACACCGACACATCCCTTACGACTTCGTCTGCAAACTGGATTGTGCCTGCTGCTGCAAGCTCAGGGTCGCATGGAGATACGGAGGTGCACGAAGTAGAGTTTCTGAGTGGATGTAGGGATTCTGGGGTGGTACACATTCTGGGGAACACAGTAGTAAGAGCAAGGAGGGAATCCATGATACCCAAAAAGATAGTTATTGATTACATATATGCATTTCTTAGGAAGATTTGCAGGGAGAATAGTGTTATTTTTAATGTACCTCATGAAAGCCTGTTAAATGTTGGACAGGTTTTTTATGTATAATTTTTTTTTTCTAACATCATTCGTAATCATAACAAAGTAGTAATGAGATATCCACACCAGGAATATATTTTGTGGTTACGTTTATTTTTTTAAAAAAAATCCAAGATAATATGGTTGCCGTTTATTTCTATATGTTAATGTTGTAAGAAGAGAAGAGAGTAGGACTCCATGCATGTAGAAGCAAGGTTCTAAAAAGCGTGAAGCGTCCCGAAGCACGGATGTCGATCTCTAAGGTTTTAAAGCTTAAGTGAGATTAACACAGACTTAAGCGTGAAAAATCGTTTTTTATTTTTAGTGTAATTGTAATTGTCTCAAACTAATAAATAGATAAAATAATACAAAAATATTATAAATTTAAGTCTGATTCATTAATTCTCATATTTATAAAAGTATAAAAATTTCAAAATTGCAATCTTTATTTGTTTTTGCAATTAGATCACATTTGTCAAATCATTGTCAGACATGCTTAATCATAATTAAAATTAAAAAATAAATATCTAAATTATAAACCTAATTTATTATTTTAAAATAAAAAGACATATCTTCGAAATAAAAAAACTTAAAAACAAATAGATGTGATTAATTGTGCTTAAATACACTTAATTAAACACCTTAATTACGCTTAATTCGGTCAAATTAAAGTTTAACCGTTTTTTTCCGCTTTTCTCCGAAATGGGGCGTTTTTGTCGAGCTTCAAGTTTAAACGTGCTTAAACGGAGCCTAAGCGGATTTTTTAGAATAATGTGTAGAAGTAATAGGAGTCATATTGAAGTCATTTTGGGTAAATTAGAGCGGTAATATTAATTATTATTTTTTTAATAATAAAGTTACATTTAATAGAATAAACAATAAAATTAAGAAGCCAATTGTCTTATTCCATTTTATTAAAATTTTATAATGTTAGACAGGAAGAGACACGAGTCCCCGTATTGAACGACAATTCGGCGTTTTGAAGTTTTCAATGCGTTTGTGGTTGTGTTTGATCACGCTATTCAATGTGTTGATAAAACTCTTTTTTTCACTTGTAGTTTTTCGCTAATATATGTCGACGAGATCAAGAAAAATCAAGTGAGGTAGGTGGATAATTTTTTATTTTTCGGGCTAAAATGTGATTCTTTGTGAGTACTTTTGGCGTGGTACGATGAGCTTAGGTCGGATAATCTACACAATCGAATAAAAACATGTTAATGAGACTTGAAAATGATTTTCGACATAACTACTTTGACGCTCAAATAAATGAAATATTGACACAAAGGAAACTATAGTGTTTTAGAAAGTCAGTATTATAAATATTTATGAGAATGAATTGAACTTCTTCATTTTACCTTTGTTCGGGGTATTTATAAGGTGCTAAAGTCGATAACCATCCGAGATACTCGAGTAGTGACCATGATGTGAGAACGTGGCCCACGTCTCGGTCTCAACACGATTTTGTGGACATGAGGGGAACATGTCCCTCGATTATCTGTAGATAGGGTACTCTACGATCAGTTGACCTAGTCTTTCTTATCTTGCCGACTAAGAACGTGAGTTGGGGCTTGTATGATCATTTAGTGATCTGTTTTGTTTCCCGGCTAGATGTATGCCAGGAGTGAAGATGGTCGTCGAGGTAGGGTAGACACTCACTTTAACGGGATAGTTCTGGCTCGGTCTTTTCTTGGCCTCTCGAGATCAGCTCTGGACTCTTGGTCTTTCTTCCTCGCCAGAGTCCAATGATGACCCAGACCGACGGGCCCTTTCTAAAGCATCATATGTGTTGATAAAAACATTATATTAAAATTTGAAATTTAATATATGTTAGTGATTTTTACATGCGATACGTAGTTTTTTTATAATTAATTTGATTTATATTAAAATCAAATTAATATCATAATTATAAAAAATCAATGACAAATCGTACGACAATTTGAAATTATTACATATTGCAATTTGATTTGATTTATTAAAATGAAGGTCATACCATAAACATGAAAATCAGTGATTGATTAAGCCGAAACTTTGAAGTAATGAATTAAAACATACCGTGATACTAAGTGTTTTGAATATTTTTATTCCCAAACTTAATAAATAATAAGAGATGTAATTTGTCTGCATTGCCTATTATAGTAACTATTGGATAAAATGTGTATTATTTTATGAAATCTTATATAAATATTTCTTTTTCTATATAAAACTTATTTTATTAACAAACATAAAACCTTCAAATAGAAAAAAATAATAAAATATGATATATTTATATTTATACTAATACATTTGATATTGACACGATGTATAATTTTGATTTATTTCATCACGTTCAATAAATGAATGATATCTCATCAATGAATATAAAAATAAACGATAGACAGGTGACATATCAAAAAGTATTCCGAGGAATAATTATAAAAAAAATAAATAAGGTTGAGCTACAGTTGAAAAGAAACTTTGTTCGCTTTGCATTCAAGTTGGCAATCTCAACACCTTGTAAAATTCACATTTTTCGAAGCATCTGTTTGCACATCAATATTTAAGCCCCTGAGATGACTTTATATGAAATATGTTTTTGTACTTATTATATTATATAATTCATCACGAAAATACTATCATATTTATATATAAATTTGTTTTACCAAAATTTAGGAACACGATGCGATGTGATTTGATTTATTGAATTTCAATAATAAGATAAAAATTTATATGAGACGGTTTCACGTATCGTTTTTTGTTAGACAAATATCTTATTTGGATCATCAATAAAAAAATATTAATTTTTATGCTAAGAATATTACTTTTATTGTGGATATCGATAGGATTGATCCGAATTACAAATAAAGATTCGTGAGACCGTCTCACATAGGGGTGAAACGGTACGGTATACCGTACCGAACTACGATACCGTATACCGTATCGTAAATATCGGTATGAAATTTTTTCATACCGATACCGGAAATTCGGTATACCGAACTTTCGATATGAAAAAGTTCATACCGGATACCGTACCGACACCGAAAATTTTGTCGGTATACCGGCATTTTTCTGGTATACCGAAAATATTTTCGGTATATCGAACTTAAATTTAAAAAAAAATAATAAAAAAATTTTATTTTCGGTATTTCGGTATATACCGAAATACCGAAAAAAAATAATTATGTACCGATACCGATACTGAAAATTTCGTACCGTACCGAAATTTTCGATATATCGATTTTTTCGGTAATTTCGATAATTTTTCGATACGATATTTCGGTATTTCGGTATTTTTTCCCACCCCTAGTCTCACAAGATATTTACTCCAATAATAAATAGAAGAAGCAGGATGTAATATTTTCGTAAGGTCGATTGTTTTACTATGTAAGACCTTCAAGCCCAAAAAAAAAATTTGGAAAAAAAAATAGATATATATATATAAATATTGCGCAACACAGTAATCCATCAATTGGTTGGACACAAATTTATGTTGTTATTACAGATACTTATTAAAGTTTGGTGCTGGTTGGAGAGATTAAGAATGGCGCGACAAATTACCAGAGCAGGCCGGGAGGAGGAAGTTGCTGCTGCTGCTGGAGCGGTGGAATTAGGTGGTGCGACGGCGGGGGCGGCGCCTACATGGCTGCTAGGTCTGATGGCGGAGACATTCTTCTATGGTTGTGGGGTCCACCAGGATCGCAGGAAGAACGAGAAGAACATCTTCTGCCTCAAATGTTGCCAAAGCTTCTGCCCTCACTGCCTCCCTTCCCATCATCCCTCTCATCCTCTACTCCAGGTATATACATACATACATACATACATACATACATACATACATACATACATACATATATGTACTATATATATATATGTTGTTTTTAAAATCC